>NW_024081580.1:268930-351186 GCF_003009895.1 Hyaena hyaena
GAGAGAGAGAGAGAGCGTGCGCATGAACAGGGAAGAGGCAGAGAGAGAAGGAGGCATAGAATTTGAAGTAGGCTCCAGGTTCTGAGCTATCAGCACAGAGCCTGATGCAGGGCTCGAACTCATGAACTTCGAGATCATGACTTGAGCTAAAGTCAGACGCTTAACCAACTGAGGCACCCAGTCACCCCATGATTGGTTTGTTCTTATAATTAAAGCGATTGATATAAAAAGCACTTTCTATTATTAGTGAAGAATATAGTTTTTCATGCAGAAATTTTATAACTTCTATTGAAGTATGTAAAAAGAGAGCTGACTAATGCATACTTGTTCATTTGTGGAATGACTAAACATTGTGAAGAAGGCAGTTTTCCAAACACCAATATACACATTCAAAAAACACCAATTAAATGTTTGAGGAATCTGATAATCTTGTCAAAATTTTCTCAAAGACTAAAGATCCACTAATAGTTAAGCCATTTTAAAGAAGAGGTGCATCCTATGAGATATTCCTTGACCTTTGGAACAGTAGAGAAATTTCAGAAATAGACCTACATGTACATAGAAAGTGCGATATGATAAAAGGTGACCATATAATTCAATGGTACACGTTGCTGGGAGAGCTGGCTAAGTAGACAGAAAATAAGCTGAATCCCTAGCTAATACAGATCCTGAGAAATTAAAGACCTAAATGTAAGGAGTAAAGCCATGAAGTCAAAGGGGAAAACTCAGGTCAATGTCATTGTGAGTTAAGATAGGAATGGAGGCCCCAAGAGGATGTCAAAAGAACTAAGTATAAGGCAAAAACACTGATTGACTTGACTACATCTGCTAAAAGTTTGGCTAGGCTACTCCATGGTATCGTTGCTTTAACATCTATTTTGTTTAGCTAAGCAGATTTCAGGGACCTTAAAATGACACTAGATTCCTCACGAAAGTGCATGCTAGGGATAGCCTGCAGGGTCACAAACAAATATTAAGTTACTGTGTTCTTCCCCTGCCTCCTTGTGTTTTCTCCTTATGGGACTCTTAGACAAGACCCTCACGTGGCTTACCAAATCTGTTCTTTTGGTTTGAATTGACCAATCTGACTATTGTCTGACAACCCCAAAGCACTTTATTCACATACCCTAGAAAGGCATATGACCCAGATCCTGCCTCTTTCTGTTTGCGGTCTGCCTTGACTTCTTTGTGTAGCTCTTCTAGGAATGCTGGGTGTTTCCTTCAGGGCCTGTGATATATTCATAAATTCAAAGATTTATAATTTTATGAAAACCACCATAAATACACATAACAGACCTGATAACATCCTGGGAGAAGGCATTTAAGCTACTAAAACTAATAGGCCATTATTCTCTAGAATACACAAGAAAACTGCAAATCAATAAGGATGTGGTGAAAACCAAGAATATAACTAAAATTTCCACCGAAGAGTTAGCTCAAATTACTTCAACCTTATTAAATAAGATAAACTAAATAATTAAGTCAAATAAAATGAAAACAACAGTAAGATAATGTATATACCTATCAGTCTGGTTTCCTATCAGCACTGTCCCAAAAAGTAAGAAAAATAGTCAATAATGAGGTTGCTATGGCAAGAAGAGACAGCTACTCACATCACCCACTGCAGGTAGAAGTGGAAACATATCATCACTTGGAAATTGTGGATATAGTCAATATAATTACTCTTGATTGTACTCCATAACTTTGTGATCCAAGTTATATAATAGCATAGAACCAAGTATAACATAGTGGTTAAATGTTATCTCTGAAGTAAGATGATTTGGGTTTACTTTGCGCATCCACTTACTACGGAGCAATTTACTTTTCTAAGCCTTAGTGTCTTCTTTTGAAGAATTAGAATATGAATAGTGTTTGTCTCAAAATTATCTTAAGGAAGAGGTGAGTTTATGGTTACAATATAGAAGAAAATATAGCACATTATAACCACAAATTAAAATATAAACTAAGAAACATCTATGAGTATGTCCATCAGGTGATTGTTGGCATAGGAATTTAGAAGCACCTTAGATATCCATTATTAGGTGAATAAAAAGCACTTTGTAGCTACACATAGCACAAAATATTAGCCAATTGATACAATTAATTATCTTGAGCAACAAGAGTAAATCTGGAATATTTATAGTAAACTTACTTGAATGAAAAATACCAGACTCCCTGTTTCAGGTCAGACATCCTCAAAACAAGAAAAATGCTGAACTGAAAACCACAATTCTTCCTAGATCCATCATTGAATTGAGTTCAGAAGGCAAAGCTCTGTCCCCAAAACTGGAGAGCAAGGCAGATACTGAGAACTACAGCTTCCTGGTGCAAAATCCCTTCACTGGAGCCAGTATGGATAAGACCATTATCCAAAACATGCAAACATCTCTTACAGTCAACAATTAAAAAGTGGAGTTAAAATTAAATTAAAAAGTTTCTGAAGAGAAAAAAAAAAAAAAAAAAAAAAAAAGTTTCTGAAGAGAAACTTCAAAGATAAGCAAAAGGTAAATAAATAAACAAAACATATAGAAAGATGCTTGACATCATATGTCACAAGAGAACTGCTAATTGAAACAACATTGAAATATCATTACATACCTGCTAGAATGGCCAAAATTGAAAACATTGATGACACCAAATACTGGAGAGGACGGAGAGGAACAGGAGCACTTTTTCACTGTTGTTGGGAGATGCAGACTGGTACAGCCACTCTGAAAGACAGTATGGAGGTTTCTTTTTATTTTTTTCAAGTTTATTTATTTTGAGAGAGCGTGCATGCAAGCAGGGGAGACCAGAGGGAGGGAGAGAAAGAATCCCAAGCAGGCTCCACACAGTCAATGCAGAGCTTGACGTGGGGCTCTAACCCATAGACCATGAGATCATAATCTGAGCCGAAACCAAGAGAGGGATGCTCAATACACGGAGTCACACAGGCACCCCTGGGTGTTTCTTATAAAGCTAAATACATTCTCCCCATTCATTCTAGTGATCGTACTCCTTGGTATTTACACAAGGAACTGAAATATTATGTCCACACAAAAATCTGCATGTAGACTTTTTGGCTGTTTTTTGATAAGTGCCAAAGCATGGAAGCAGCAAAAATGTCCTTTCATAGGTGGATATATACACAAACTGCGATATATCCAGACAATAGAATATTATTCAGCAATAAGAAGAAATGAGCTATCGAGCCACTAAAACACATGAGGGAAGCAAATGCATATGACAGTCTGAAAAGGCTACAAACAGTGGGATTCAAATTATATAACATTCTCACTAGGGCAAAACTATAAGACAGTAAAAAGATCAGTGTTACCAGGGTTGAAGGTCTGGGGATGGGGGATTGGAGGAAGATGAACAGGAGACGCACAGAGGATATTGAGGGCAGTGAAACTATTGTGTGCAATACCTGACATTAAGCATTTATTACAACCCATTAAACTGCTCAACCCAAAAAGTATTCCTAATGTAAACCATGGACTTAGTTGACAATAACATGTCAATATTGGTTTATTGGTTTACTGATTATAATAACTCCCTCACTAACGTAAAATGTTAATAATAGGAGAAACTGGAGGCAGACATGTGTGAACTCTGTACTTTCTGAAAGAAAACTTTCATTTTTTTCTCTAAAGGTAAAACTGCTCTAAAAATAATGTCTACTAATTTAAAAATACCAAGGAAGCAACACTTGTATTATAAAAAGATATATACAAGGACATATATCAAACTTTAAACTGGATAAGGAAAATAGGAGTCAAAGGGACAAAGATCAGAAAGAAAATAAGAGTTTTTCGTGACAAAATTAGTATGATAAAAATTGAAGAATATGCTAATAACATTTGTCTAAGAACTCACAATGGAAAAAGCACTAAGTATTTACCTTTATATATATAAATAAAACCTGCACATTCATATTCTTAAAGATGAATATATATTTTATATATATTCAAATATATATATCAATTTATCAAATATAAATATATAATATATATATATATATATATAACCTGCACATTCATCATTTTCTTTCAAGAAAATTAACTATAGTTTGCAAAGTGCTTGGTGATGAAGAAAAATGCAAGAAGGTAGAATGTGAGGCAGGAGAAGGAAATAGGACAAGATTTTCTCTAAGTAAGGGTTTTATCTTCAATAATGAATTTATTGATATAGCTAAGCTGGTCAGTGTGCTACTGACCAGTAACTGATCAAGCAGTGGTAGAGATGCCACAGCATTGCTAGTCTAGTGGTCATTGTGCCTGCAATTTCCTTCAAATCAGTTAGCATTGATCACATGATATAATGCATGTGTCAATTACTTTCATCTTTGGCTTCAAGGAAGAATTATTTGCATGATCAAGAATCAGTCCAGAAGTGACCGGGTAGCAATTTCCAGGAAGGTCATCAGATATCATATAGGGGAGGCTCACACTCCAGAGAATGCTGATGCAAGCTTTTCTGAAATTCCTAGTTTGATCAGCAGATGCTTCAAACAATAGGTAAATAAACAACACAATGGTAAAAGTGATTTTTTATTATGATAAATGTAGGAAATGGGCTCCTATTAGTAAAATTCATTGTGTTTAAATAGAGACTCTACCCCACCATTAATTAAGTATAAGTATCCAACAGTTCTTTATTCTAAAATGTTTCAGCACTAAGGTGTTGTGTTTGTATGGTGTTCTGGCACTGGTTTCATTTCTTTTCCTTTTTTTCTTTTTCCATTTTTCAATGTTTAGTTATGTTTGAGGGACAGAGACAGAGTGTGAACAAGGAAGAGGCAGAGAGAAAGGGAGACACAGAATCCAAAACGGGCTCCAGGCTCTGAGCTGTCAGCACAGAGCCCAATGTGGGGCTCAAACTCATGAACCATAAGTTCATGACCTGAGCTGAAGTCAGATGCTTAACTGACTGAGCCACACAGGTGCCCCCATTTCTTATAACATGCCACCGGTGAGTTGGTGGTTCTGGATCAGGCTCTAGAATGTATGTTTCTGACTCATAAAGGTGTGATCAGAGCACCTAAAAGGACAGAGAGCTGGGACGTTTTTGTTGCCAGGACAGGTTTATGAACTGCTTTGTGACCACTTTACTCACAGTTATTTAATATATAACTGTATGTAAGGCTAACGGTTGTGGGGGAGGGGTATTAAACTAAGAGGGTTTAAACGGACAAATATTAAAAAATATCCTAACAGCAAGTTTAAAGTGAACCTAGTGTTCTTTGGATTTAGCCACCTGAAAGTATGAGAGGTATGGTAAGAGGAGTTTCAGAGTTGTAGGGAACTGAAAGCAAATGGAAGAAAGTGAAACTGCTATTTGGCTATTCTTTCTGGAAGTATAATGCTAGGATTAGCTTTGCCCATCCTGGGTATTCCCTTTGTGATGCCTAGATAAAGAGCTACCTGGAATGGACCACAGGCTTCCCTCTCACACCTTTCTCCTAGGGGAAGAATCTGCACCCAAACACAGCTTCCCAGAGAAACAGTGTGTCCCTCCCCAAAGCAGGTCAAGTCTCATGTGGCCTCAAGGACTCCAGGTGCTAAGCAGCATGCATTCCCACACAACCCCTGTTAACACACTAGTATCCAGATCTACATTGCCTGTTGCCAAGCAGTTTATTTCCAAACTGACAAAGTACTTACTCTTGTGTGATAAAGATCAAAGCATGCCCAAACAGACCTCCATCTGGTATTATGGGAGAAGGAGAGATCTATGCTTTCTTTGTTCTTGTGAACTCGAGCCATGTAAAATTTTGCTTTCAAAATAAAAGCTCTACCTCGCCACAGACCATGTTGTGGAGTAGCTCCAGAAACCTGGTACTTAGTGGTTGACAATGGGAATTGTTGCACAGAAAGGATATGAGAGGATTATGTGAGTAACACAAAATGAAAATTGAGTCAAAGGAGATTTCATTGTTGTAAACAGTTTGTTAGTTGTTAGAGGGTAAAATAGACTTGAAAGATATTTGAATGCTAATGAATGGGGACACACAAAGTGAAGGATGTTGTAGAACATAAGTAGAGGATAATCAATAGAGGAAAATCCCTAAGAAAGACATAGGGCACACTATTCAGGACACAAATGGGAAGAGACTCAATAGTCATGTGAACAGCTCTCTTATTGCATCAAGAGCTGAGCTAGTTTCTCATACAAAAGGTGAGCTGGCTGTTGATACTAAGAGCAGGTTTGTAAGACTTACCTTACTGTCTGATCTATGCCTGATTTCCACATCTATCTCTAACCCAGTCTCTCTGGAAAGGAGTACGGAAAGACCACTTGCTTAATCAGGGCAACACTGACTGGTATAATAAACGGAGTTCAGTTCACAAAAAAATAGACATTTATTTCTGGGTACCTGAGTTCAAAATGAATTTTTCTGTATCGTTAGATCTCTCCTCTGAGTAATGACTTAGGGATTCCAGCTCTTTCTGTTTTTTAGCTCCACTATCTTCTACAGATAGTTTGCAAGGTTGTCTTGCACATATGACTCAAACCAGTGGAAAGAGAAAGAAAAGAACTTTCAAGAATTCAAGAACTGTAATGAGAAAAAGAAGGTCATTATGTAAAGACATATGATCTGAGATATTTGTCCTGGACAATGTTTCATGTGTGCTTGACAAGAATGTATATTCTGCTTCTGTTGTTTGTAATGTTCTGTATATGTCTGTTATGTCCATTTGACCTAAGGTATATTGTTTATTGATTTTTTGTTTGGATGATGTATCCATTGTTAACAATGAGGTATTAAAGTCCCCCACTATTATTGCATTCATGTCTATTTCTCCTTTCAGATCTGTTATATTTGGTTAATATATTTAGGTGCTCTGATATTTGGTGCATATATAATTGTTAGATTTTTAAAAAAATCTTTAACATTTATTTATTTTTGAGAGAGAATAAAAGACCGAGTGTGAGTGAGGGAGGAACAGAGAGAGAGGGTGACAGAATCCAAAGTAGGTCCCAGGCTCTAAGCCATCCATGCAGAGCCTGACATGGGGGTCAAACCCACAAATCATGAGATAATGACCTGAGGTGAAGTTGGACACTTAACTGATTGAGCCACCCAGGAGCCCTTATAATTGTTATATTTTCTTGATGAATCACCCCTATGTCTTTATAAGCACACATGAAACATTGTCCAGGACAAATATCTCAGATCACAAAACAGAAGACTGAAATCATGCCAACTATTTTTTCCAACCACATGGCATGCACCTAGAAATCAGTAACAGGACAAAAAGTGGAAAATTCATAAGCATGGGGACTACAGAGCACACTCCTGAATAACCAAAGGGTCAAAGCAGAGATCAAACTGGAAATTTAAAATAATATCTTCTGGGGTGCCTGGGTGGCTCAGTCTGTTGAGCACCCGACTTCAGGTCAGGTCATGATCTCACAGTGCATGGGTTTGAGTCCCACATTAGGCTCTTTGCTGATAGCAAGCTCAGAGCCTGAAACCTGTTTCAGATTCTGTGTCTCCCTCTCTCTCTGACAGTCCCCTGCTCACGCTGTATCTTCCAGAAATAAATAAAACATTAAAAACTTTAAATTAAATTAAAATAAAATAATATCTTCAAATACGCAAAATGGAAATACACCATAACAAAACATATAAGATGCTGCAAAAGCAGTTCTAAGAAGGAAGTTTATAGCTATAAATCCTACATGAAGAGAAAAAAGATGTCAAATAAGCAACATAACTTTACATTTCAAGGAACTAGTTAAAAAAATAATGAATTAAGCCCAAGTTAGCAGAAGAAAATGAAAAAGATTAGAGCAGAAATTAATGACATGAAGAAATAGAAAAAATTGGCAAAACGAAGAGCTAGATTTTGAAAAGATAAACACAATTAACAAATATTTAGCTAGATGAAGAAAAAGACAAAAATCAAATAAATAAAATCAGAAATGAAAAAGGAGACATTATAAATGATACCACAAAATACAAACAATCATAATAGCCTTCTAAAAATATATGCCAACTAACTGGATAACCTAAAAGAAAAGGGAAAATTCCAAATATTATGCTACCTACCAAGAATGAATTGCAAGGAAATAGAAAATCTGAACAGCTGGGACAAATAATGTAGAAGGAGGTTGATCCAGATATCAAAAACTTCCCAAAACAGAAAAGCCCAAAATCAGATGGTTTAACAGGTGAATATTACCAAACATTTTAATAAGAATTAGTGCCAATATTTCTTAAGATTTTTTCTTCCAAAAAATATAATAGAAGAGGAGAGAACACTTCCAAATTCATTTTGTGTGGCCAGCATTACTCTCACACAGATAAGGACACATCAAGACAAAAAACTTCAGGTCAATACCCCTGAAGAATATAGGAACAAAAACTCTCAATATGATACTAGCAAACAGAATTGAAAAGCACATTAAAAAGATCATGTATTCATGATCAAGCAAGATTGATTCCTGGGATTTAAGGACAGTTCACTACACACAAATCAATAAATCTGATACACCACATTAACAGAACGAGATATAATTACATAATCATCTCAATAAATGGAAAAAACAGCATTTAACAAAATTCAGCATCCTTTTCTGATAAAAACTCTAAATGAATTGGGCATAGAAGGAACACAGATCAAAATAATAAATGCCGTATATATGGCAAAAATAGTAAAAACAATAAACTGTAATAAAAAGAATTTTTAAAAACTTATGAATAAACATGACCAAGGAGATAGAAAGATCTATTAATTGGAAACTGAAAGAAAATGATAAAGAAAAATTGAAGGCAACACATGTAAATAGAAAGACATCCTATGTTCATGGATCAGAAAAATGATTATTATTAAAATATCCATACTACAAAAGCTATTTATAAATTCCATACAATCCCTATCAAGGTTCCAATGGCTTTTTTTTACAGAGGTAGGAAAAAAATACCAAAATTTGGAACAAACCGTGAGTAGTCAAAGCAATTCTGAGAAAGAACAAAGGGGGAACCATAACACTTCCTAATTTTAAGCTCTATTATGAGATTACAACAATCAAAATAGTATGGTGCTAACATAAGAATAGATACATAAATCAATAGAACAGAATGGAGAGAACAAAAATAAGCCCATGCATATATGATCAACTAATATTTGACAAAAGAAGCCAATAATATTCAATAAAGAAAAGACTGTGTATCTTCAATAAATGGCACTGGGAAAATTTTTTATTCTATATATTTTTAAAAAATGAAACTAAACCCCTGTTTTACACTACTTACAAAAATCAACATAAAATGGATTAAAGAGGGTCCCCTGGGTGGCTCACTCTTTTGAACATCCAACTCTTGATTTCAGCTCAGGTCATGATCTCAGGGTTGGGGCATAGAATCCTGCATCTGACTGCACTGAGTGTGAAGCCAGTTTAAGATTCCTTTTCTCCCTCTGCCCCTCTCCCTCACTTGCACTCTCTAAAAAAATAAATAAAAACAGAAAAAATGGGTTAAAGACTAAAAAGACTGAAAACTATAAAACTAGAGGAAAACAGAGGAAAAAAATCTCCTTAACATAGGTCTTGGCAATCATCTTTCAATATTTTTATACATTAGAATAGGAAATAGCTTTTCAGGGGCGCCTGGGTCTCTTAGTCGGTTGAGAGTCCGACTTTCACTTAGGTCATGATCTCGCGGTTCGTGGGTTCGAGCCCCGCGTCGGGCTCTGTGCTGACTGCCAGCTCAGAGCCTGGAGCCTGTTTCGGAGTCTATGACTCCCTCTCTCTCTGACCCTCCCCTGCTCACACTGTCTCTCTCTCTCCTAGAAATAAATAAAGCATCAAAAAAAATTAAAAAAAAAAAAAAAAGAAATAGCTTTTCATCCTGAACTGAGTAGGCTAAAATTATTGCAGTAACTCATTAAATAATGGGTTCTTTTATGGGATTTCTCTATCTTTCATATGGAAGACATGAATAATTTATAATAAGTAAGCCTCAATGAGAGGATACTCGGACATTAACTTGATTGTTATTGACTAGGAGATATTTATTTATTATCTATCTATAAAAGTTTATTTTGAGAGAGAGAGAGTGTTAGCTGGGGTGGGGAAGTGGTGGAGAGGGAGAGAGAGAGAGAGAGAGAGAGAGAGAGAGAGAGAGAATGAATGAATGAATGAATGAATGAATGAATCCCAAGCAGGTTCTATGCTCTTAGGGCAGAGGCCCACACAGGGTTCAAACTCACAAATGGTGATTTCATGACCTGAGCCAACATCAAGAGTCTGACATTTAACCCACTGAGTCCCCCAGGCACCTCTTGACTAGGACATATTTAAAAATGAAAAATAGGAAACAATTCCTTTTATTATTATTATTATTAGGTAAAGATATTTCTGACTACTTTCATCCCATATGTAAATATTCATTTTTCCTAAGACTAAAAATCCTAAAACTCCTACCACAAGAGAATAAAAGGCACTGACAAAGCAGAAGACTCCCATACCCAAAGATAAGATAAATATTCCCTGTATCCCTCACTCTTTCATCAGGAATTAATCTTATTGATCAGTATTAATTATACATGATATATAAATTAAATATTAATTATACATATGAATTACGTAGCACTTTTACTACTTATTAAATTTTATTTGCTGCTTTCTAGATGAATAAAAACTTTACCAATTAGAACAGATGAAGCACTTTAAGTACTCAAAAGAGAGGGTGTTTAGCATATTGCTAGGAGACCACATTCGCATCCTCCATAAGAACAGCAGTAATTATGTGCTTCCTGGTGCAGGGCATTGGAAACTCTGCCAGTTATGTCTCAGCATGCCACAGAATTAACTCACGCAATCTTGATCATCTATTTCAAGCAGCTCATCTGCCAAGCTGACCTATACTGTAATCAAACTAAATTGTATACTTTTGCTGCATTTGCATTTTATTTTCAATCTTCATAACACACTTCTCATTCATTCTCTGAAATAGCCTTGCTGTAAGTAAGACTCAGTAAATGAATTTTCTCCCCTCAATTTTCAGTTCAATAAAAAAGCTTAAAATTTCTGAAAGTTAAAAGTCCTAGGATACCTAATATAGATATATTTTTTAGATTTCAGTGAAATATCTTTAGAATTCAGATTTCTTAGAATAAAGGGAAACTTCTCTAAATTATGGCTTTAGGGTTACGGTGCTTTAAGGAACTATACATTTTTGCCAATTGAGGTCAAGTCCTCAAATTATTTTTAATAATACATATTTAAGTGTTAGAAAGCACTCAATTTAAAATTCTGAGGCATTATGGGGCGCCTGGGTGGCTTAGTCAGTTAAGCGTCCGACTTTCACTTAGGTCATGATCTCACAGTTCGTGGGTTCGAGCCCCGCATCAGGCTCTGTGCTGACTGCCAGCTCAGAGCCTGGAGCCTGTTTCAGTCTGTGACTCCCTCTCTCTCTGACCCTCCCCTGCTCACGCTGTCTCTCTCTCTCTCCTAGAAATAAATAAAACATTAAAAAAAAATTTTTTTTTTAATTCTGAGGCATTAAATACCATTTCTACTCATCAGTGAGGCTGCTGACTTGGAGGCATAGCATTTCCAGTATATTTTATGAAAACATTCAATCTCTCTTTACCTTACTGCTCTTATTTGTAAAATGAACATAATATTTACTTCTCAGATTTGTTAAAAGTGATAATTTGATAAATGTATGTGAAGCACTTCGCATAGTGTATAACAACATGTAGATGGTCAAAAAATAGTCATCACTGCAATTCTTTGCTTCTGTTGAGGAACAGAATATGTCTTATCTCTCCAAATCTTAGTAGAGTAGATTTAAAATAAAATGTTGCTTTTTTAAAAGTTTGTGTATATATGAAAATTATATGTATATGTAGAATTTCCTAATGAAAGTTCATTGCTTATTCAGAATCATATATTTCCTTATAATTGATATGGCACTGGGGTTTTTAAAGCATATTCTTAAAATTTGTAAGGAGTTTATAGAACAGGTCTAGCTTTCATGCTTGAAATAAGCCTTCTCACTGTGGCTGATGTTACTCACTCTAAACAGCATACAAAGCTCTCTTACTAGAGAGGTTAATATAATGGCAGACATATTTCTTTTGAGTAATTCTGGGGATTAGGACCTCTGAGGTTAAGTGCCCTAAATAAACAATCTGGTTAGAGGATAGATGGCACTCTACCCCAAACATGTTATTGCAGAGGCTGCTTATAGTGTACTTCAATATTTATTCTCTTTTCTGGTGTTAGAGTATCTATTTTTTAGGTGTAACTGTAAACCCCAGCCTTCTTTGCAGACATTGTGGCCTGGTTACTAAATTCTGGCCATTGGCACACAAAAGAATGTGCTGTGCATCAGTTTCTAGGAAATCTCAAAAAAGGTCTTGCTCTCTTTCTTCCCTCTTCTTCCTGCCTATTACCTAGAATGGAGAACTGATGAATAGATCTTCATTTGGCATCTTAAACTTTGAATTACATTTTAGAGATCAGAACAGAGAGAAAAGCAGCAAAAGAATAGGGGTGCCAGGGCACCTCTGTCTCTTGATTGTGGGTCAAGTCATGATCTCAGGGTTTTGGGAGATCAAGTCCCACATCTGGCTCTGTGCTGACAGTGTGGAACCTGCTTTGGATTTTCTGTCTCCTCTCTCTCTGTCTCTCTGACTGTCTATCTCTTTCTCAAACAAACAAAAAAGCAAATGAATAATAATAAAAAAAAAAGACTACTAAATTCATGGGTTTTTGAGCCACCATATACTCTTGGTCTACTTGTATCTTGATTTCTTTTTTGTCCCTCAAAAATAAGCTCTGTTCTTACTTAGGCGCCCTTACACTGAGTTTTCTATATAATGGAGGCAAAATTGACATCTCTTCTATTATGAGGTATTTTTATTTTTCTCTAACTTATTTTCCCTAGGGAATTTAAGTCATTGTTAAATTTCAATCGCATAGTATTCACTGTACTATTGGGCAAGTTCTAAAATTTGCTCCTATTGTAAACTTTTCATAAGATGATATAGCTTACTTTTTCTGGAAGTGGTAAAATTAACAATATTTTAACTCAGTGTTGCAAACCTATAAGGCATCTTTTTCCTACCAAAATCTAAGTATTGATACTTTACTGCTGATAATAAAAGGTAGAAAATTATATTATTTTCATATTCTCTCCAAAACAATATTTATCCTATATTATTTGAGATATAGTTATTGATAGCTTTCAAAAGCATTTTAAGCATTGCTTGGTTGTATTTGTTGAAAGACAAAAATATAGAACCTTAGATTACTTGACATGGTTTAAAGCATAGAAAAAGGCACAGGATTACACCTATATTTTAGTTTTTTCTCAGTTATTTTTAATCAATGATTTGATAGTGTAGCAATGGATGGGATTAACAACAGATTAAAAACTGAAAAAGAAGAAATTGAAGCTATAATAATCTAAACAATTCAAAATGAAACAAATACAACATAAGATTAGTGAACTCTGGGGAAAATTAAAGTAGGCAAATAAATGTATAATTGGAGTCCCCAAAGTAAAAGAGTTAAAGTGGAGACAAAAAAATTTTTTGAAAATATAATTGTCATAATTTTTCCAAATTTGATGAAAAATTTAAAATTATCCTTAAGAAGCTCAAGACACATGACCAAAAAACTACATCAAGAAATAATACATAGTAAAAGAACATTTTTAAAGTCCTGAAAGTACTGAAAATATTTTAAAGTATTTCTTCCTAAGATTAGGAACAAGACAAGGATATCTTCTCTCATCCCTTCTACAGAATTTATACTGGAGATTCTAACTTGAACAAAAAGCATAAAAAGATAAAAATGCATCTATATTGGAAAGAGTGAATTAATTCTGTCTTTATTATATATATCATATATTACTATATATATGATATATATTATTATATATGATATATGATATATAATATATATATATAAGAACAGCTAAGTTTTTAGAAATATGCAAAGAAATTCAGTAGAAAGAGGATAGAGTTTTCAACAAATGGTGTAGATGAGCTGGATACTCATATTTCCCCCCAAAAAATATCTAACAATGTTCAAAATTTAGCTCATATTAGATCATAGTCCTAAGTGCGATGTGTAATTCTCTAGCACTTATGCAATATAGAAGAAAATCTTTGCTACCCTGTGTTATGCCAAGTTTCATTACATGACAAAAACATGATCCATAGATTAAAAAAATGATTCATCAATATTAATGTTTTACTCATTGAACAATATGATTGCGAATGGAAAGACAAACTTCAGATGGTGAGAAATTATTTGTAAAACATATATCTGATTTAAAAAGCTTATATCCAGAATATATTCAAAGAGAACTCTTGAGATGTAATACTAACACATTAAGAAATAGGCAAATGATTTGAGCAAGTTTCACCATAGAAACTAAATAGGTAACAAATGAACACATGAAAAGATGCTCATATCATTAGAGGAATGGTTGTTAAGCCATAATGAAATTGTGAATTACTGTACTCTATTAGTTTAGCTAAAATTCAAAGATAGATAAACCAAGTGTTGGTGAAAATGTGGAGTAACTAAAATTCTTATACCTACTGGTGGAAATGAAAAATGGCACATTCACTTTGCAAATCTATTTAACAGTTTCCTCAGAAGGTAATATACATGTATGATTCCATATTACAATTTTTTAATATTTACCAAAAAGAAATTAAAACATAAGTTCACTAAAATGAATGTATAAATGTTTATAGCAACTTTATTTGTAAGATAAATTTTAAAAAATTTTGTGGCAATTCTAAATTGAAAACAACACAAGTTCTCATCACCTAATGAATAAACAAATTGTGATATACCTCTGAAATGGAATACCACTCAGCAATATAAATGACCTACTGACATGAACAATAATATCAGTGAATCTAAAAATAATCATGTTCAGTGAAGGAATACATAAAGAATTATTGAATTTATATGAAATTCTAGAAAATGCAAACAAATGTGTAGAGGCAGAAAACAGATAAGTCATTTCCCAGGGAAGAGAGAGAGGAATGGAAGACAGGGATTAAAAAGGGCATGAGTCAATTTTTTCAGATTGATGAATATGTTCATTCTCTTGATTTAAATGATTTTAGTGACAATTTCATGTATATATGCATAATATGCATTGTAGATCAGTCCTAACTAGATTATATCACAAAAGATATTCAAAGCTGCATCTCTTCCATTACAGTAAAATTGATAGTCCACTGATATTCATTGTACAAAAGTAAATACCCTATTTTGAAACATATCCAATGTTTTATGTCCATCTAACATTGCTCCTCTTCTGCATCTTTTTTATGCAGAAGATGCATCTCTTATGCATATTAGGCTTTAAGAGCCTAATTATTTAAGAGGCTAATTATTCTTGTAACTTAGGACTTTTACCCTCACATGACAACAAAGAACTAATTCTCTGCTGTTTCTCCAGTCCTTTTATATTTTATAGGTAGTGGGCAAAGCAACAATATCAACTCTGTGATTCTGACAGTTTTCCAGATGTTTAGTACCCTGATCAGCTTTTTCACTAATAATAATAACAATAAAGAAAATTCTGAGAATTCTGCAGTACACAAAACATATGGGAAACCGAAGTTCTAATGAGTTTGAGCTAAGAAATACCCAATCTCTGGCAAGATAATTATATTGCTCATTTCATGTAATCCTTATGGCAGTACCATAAAATAGGAATTCTTTCTTCTAACTTACATATTTGAAAATTTATTAACTTGCTAGGTTTGAAACCACTCCCTCAGATATACAGTCTTCAAGGAGGAAAAAAAACAGTTCTCTCTTTGGGAAAAACAGGACCAGAAAGTTGGGAAGTGAGCTCTTAGTAGAATCATGTCTCCTGCAGCCACTCAGAATATAGACCCAGATTACAGAAAATAACACAGACTGTGTAACCACAGAACGTAACTCTATGTCTTTGAAATTGTCTCATCCTTATAAAGAAAGAATAGGCTAAATGATTCCAAATTTTCTTTTAGCTCCAGATTTTACGGTTCTCTGTGTAATAGACAAAATGAACATTGGGCATGGCTTTGAAATGCAATAAAACAGAGGCAGTCTATCTAGGAAAGATGTGCTATCTCAATCAAGTCAAAAACTTAAGCCTCCTGAATGAATAAACGAATTGATAAATGCTTGATCTCTGCTGTACAATCAAGATTCCATTAAAAGACATTAATATCTTCTGGTGCTTGTCTTCTGTGAGTTAATGATTGTGCTGCAGGAATTTTCTTCCCAATCATATTACATATTATTAAGTCATATATTAAGGGATATAATTATTCACAGAAAAATGGGTTCCCTTCACAGTAGCTTTTAATTGTACTTTATAATATATGATTTATATTTAATTAGAGGTCATCTGTTATAACTTAGTATATTAATGCTTAGCATTTATGGATGGAGATTGGCTCCAAATTAGCAGTCTACAAGTCTAGAATCCTCTTCATCATAATATAATCTACTATAAATGTATTTAATAAAAATTGAACATAGTTTTTTGGGCATAAAGAACATTTATAGTCTTACTAGCCTACCTTGTAGACCACTGTGAACAATTCATATTTTCTTTATAAGACAAAAACAGATTGTTTCTGTAACCTAAATAGTCAGAATTACACTAATATTTTTCTAGGAATTTTGTCATAAGTTAATTAAAATATTCAACACTGAATTTGATTATGTATATTTATAGCATTTATATGTTATCATAAAAGAGTTCCTTTGAAAATAAATATTTAAATTTTATTATCAAATTTGAAAGGTTTTGAAAAATTTTTTCCGAAGAAATTCCTTAATGCTTTTCAAGGTTGCATGGCTCAGTGACTCACAGAGAGATTGAAATTTGAAATTCTAATTTCAGCTTTTAATTTACCTACTGGGTGGTGTTGGGCAAGATACTTAACCTCGCTGATCCTTCATCTGTAAAATTGGATTGGTAAAAACATGGCTGTAAAGAGCTGTAAATAAATATGAGTAGCTATTAGATAATGAATTCCAACCTTTACTCCATAAAAATCAAAGGAATCTAATTGCTACTGTTTAACATGAATCATCAACCCTGAAGCAAAGCAGTTAATAGAAGTATTATGAGTCATGGACCCTTTGTAAATCTTTGAAATTTATTAATCTGACACAAAGCTGATGAATTAAATTTAAAAACTGCATTGATTAAAAACAGATCATAAAGATCCAGCTGAATTCAATATGAAGTTAGAACATAAGTTCCCCAAATATCAAGAACACTCTAATCCATAATCTGTATCTGTGCTTATGCTGATTATTACAACTATGATTTGATGCTTCTTGAATTTAGCTGGGTCAAGGCAGAAAAATTAAGTGTACCATGAGCTCTAACATGGAAATATGTTATAACATATATTAATATATATACATATATATGCTATTATATATATTATATTAATATATATACACATATATTAATATATAAACATGCCTATAACAAGGAAAAATGAATTGTAGATCTTTGCCTCCAAAAAATAAGCTAATAAGGGAAAAAAATATATGTTACCTCCCTTTGATGAAAAGTGCAGCCTGGGGAAAAAAGAGGGGTATGAGTCAATGTGCTTCTAAATTTGCATAGCAGTGTCCCCGGTCATAAACTGCTTCTCACTCTGAAGTGTCTGTGTTGGTTGTGAAGAATTCTGAGTTTGAATTAGGTACTTTCAGTGAATTTTTAAAAAAAACCATGAAAAGACAGTCACAAAAGAGAAAATGACTATGTTTTCTTAGTGGTTTAATTCATGACTTCAAGTTTTAACTTACTATTTATCACTATTAGTGGGTAGCATTCTTTTTTTTTTTTTTTTTGAGTGAGAATGTGCGGGTGGGAGGGCGGTGGCAGAGAGATTGAAAATCCCAAGCAGCTTCCACTCTCAGCACAAAGGCCCATGCAGGGCTCAATCCTCCAACCCTGGAATCATGACCTGAACAGAAATAAGAATCAGACACTAACTGACTGAGCCAGCCAGGAGCCCCTATTGTGTAGCACTCTCCTGTACTCATAAAATAGAAGAAAACCACAGGATTTCTTTACAAGAAGTCAACTACAAACAGAATTCGAGTAGGAGGCCTTCTTCCTTTCTATACTATTTTCAAAAAATTTTCAGGAAGATATCCATATAGATTAGAAAAAATGAAACAAAAAACAAACCTCTCTTCTAAAACTAAACATGTCAGGATTCATAGTAGTGACAAATCCAACATTTTGTTTCAATGTGGAAAAAGGTCTAACTCTCCATTTGTGCCTGCCAGATCTTATCACCCTTTGCCTTCACCTACTGATCATTTGGGGAGGAATAGGTTTCAGCTACAACATTGCTGGTTATGAGTTAAGTACGAGAGGGACAGCATGGTTCAGCAAAATTTCATCACAACTTGGGACTCTGGCACAAATATCTAGACAGAATTTTACTGCTGACAGCCTCATTCACAGAAACTGAAGTTGAGGCCAGTGGCTTGATTATTCATTCATTCAGTTGGAAGCATACTATTTCAAAGAGAATTTATATTCTCTTTATTAGATTTGCCCTTAAGTCTAGACTTTTAGGAAAATATAAAATCACTAACCAAATTAAGAATGTCATTTGAGATTATTTACTCAATAAGTAAAAAGAGAGAGAGAGAGAGACAGAGACAAACTACCTCTACAGCAACATAAAATCCACCAAAACATTATTTCAACACAAATTCCACGAGAGGTGTGAATCAGAATTTTTGGTACAGCAGGTACTATTTCCTTTTTAAATTGTGTTTGAGGTTATAAAATTATGTTGATACTACTCATATCTTTGCATCCCATATGTTTTGTCTTATAGTTACTGAACATCTGTGTATTTTCCTTCCATAGATTTTTCTTACTTTGTATTTAGAAAACATACTTCTATAATTAATAAAAATGGTAGCTAAAAATACAATGAACATATAGCTTACGGACATGAGAATGTTAAGTCAAAAAATTATCCTCCTAAAATTACTATCACCATATTGATATGCTTTAGTTTTAAAATCATCTTAAAATCTAAAATATCATAACTTCTCTGATATACTTACATACCTGTTAAGAAAAAAAATACCATAAACTTGATTTCAGAAAAGCTTTATTATCTTGCTTGATATTAATTACACACCAATGCATTTTCTTTCAAAAGGTTCAAATTCAAAGTCTTCGTGGGGAAGCAGCTAAAAATAAAATGAGCGTAATGAATTATTTGAAGCAAACTATAAACCCAATAAACACTAACCTCTGTTTATTTAATAAAATAGAAAGAAACATGGGCTTAGGGTTTGCACTGAATTGAGCTCCAATCTCAACTCCCTCCCCCACCCCCCGCCGCCAACTCTTCTTTATCAGTAAGGTAGGATAGAATGCTTCACTTTCAAGGTTTGTATGAAATTTAGAACTACAAATATAAATCATTTAGCCTAGAATTGATCACAAACAGGGCGCTGAACAGATATTAACTCATGTTCTTACAATTAATACATAACTAGATGCTTATTTAATGGGCTTTGCTTAAGTTCTTGAGTGCCACTAAGACAGAAGACGAAGTGTGTAAAGGCAGGGATGTACTTTCCATGCCCTGGGCAGGGAGTCTGGACACAAGTATTTGTTAACTAACAAGAAAAATTTTGAGAGAACCTGCAACCAAACACCTAAGTATTATCATTTTCCCACCATATACAGTAAGTCTTTAGTGAGAGAGAATGAAACCACTCAGAGAAAGGCAAATGCCTTTGTGTGTGTGTGTCTGTGTGTGTGTGAGTGAATGAAGAAAAAAGTGTTTGAGTCACGTTCAGATTTATCACATCACTTCTTGTAGTTTAATAGTTTTCATCTATTACTTATAATTTATGAGCCAACAAAAGACTCAATTTTTAAACATATGCTAGGAAGATGGGATCCTACCAATCACAAAGGAATAAATAACCTAAATATTTCCACTATGTCTATGCCATACAAACTTAGAAAAAACCTACATTTAAGTATGACTCAGTTTCTACCAGGTATCTGAGACAGGGGAAAGTCACAAACTCTTGAAACCTCATGTTCTGCATGTAAAAATTGTGAATAATTAAATCTGCCTCACAACACTGTGCTTTGTCAAAATTAAGTACTTTTATTATCATGATGTCTACTAATAGTAATTTTTAAAAAGTCTTTTCCTAGTCACTCACATGCATAAAGCCAAAGAGCAACTGTTTTTATGTGAGGAAAAAGACTGCAGATACCAAATTAACAAAGCAAAACTCACTGAACCAATTTGAGGTTATGACCGAAGACCTTCTGGTTCTAATTTTGCCTTTACTGTGTTCTTGTGAGATACAAACAAGTAATTCAATCTGTTTTCTTATAGATAATAAAAGCCCAAAGTAATCTCTCTACTGATATCATAAGACGCCTCATAAATGCTTAAGTTTGTTCATATTATTTCTCATGATTAAATGCAAAGTACAGAGTTCAAGAGTATTCAATTTACTTGAAATTATTTCCCGTTAAAATAAAAACAATGTTTTCTTCTGATTTATCAGGGTTTATTCTCCTTCATATTCTTGTCTTTTGTTATTAGTATGAATAAATGTGAAATTTTGCCAGTAATTTAAGATGCAATTAGATTATTTTAGAACACAGTATCACCTTTCCATGCAAATACACAAACTAAACTCTGGATTCAATTAGACCTTTCTAATGTCTCTCAAAATAGGTATAGAATATTTTCAGTTCTGCTTTCCTAATGTACTTCATATACTTGGTTGTCACCAGGTAATTAATACGAAGCTATTCTATGTAGAGTATTAAAAAAGAAACACATATTTGACAGCTTGCATTTTCCTGTTCAGCTACTAATTAAAAAAAAAGAAAGAAAAGGAATGCTCAGCATTTGAGAATGTCAGTTCATAATATCTGCACAATATGCACTATATTTATAGTGTGTATATATATATTTATTTAATGTCACCCAAAATAAAATGCAAGGTGACATAAGCACAATATAGCCTCACTGTCATCTAGTTACTTAGAGATGAAGAGTTTTTTATGATATGGATATTCTAGAAACAGAGCTTTGTGCAGGAAAAAGACTATGGATCGTGATGCCACATCCTCATGTTAATTTTGTAGTTGGCAACTTCTACACTACAGAAGCTGTTATGTCTTAAATGGACATGACTTTCCTAATCTTTAAGCCAAAGAATTTTGGGTACATTATTTTTAGTATCCCTTTAATACATTTTTAGAATCCTCGTTTTAGGTATCTTATTTACATTATAGAAGGTTTAAGGATGCCTGGGTAGCTTAGTCAGTTAAGCAACCAACTTCAGCTCAAATCATGATCTCACAGTTCATGCATTCGAGTCCCGGGTCAGGCTCTGTGCTGACAGCTCAGAGCCTGAAGCCTGCTTTGGATTCTGTGCCTCCCTCTCTGTCCGCCCCTCCCTTACTTGCACTCTGTCTCTGACTCTCAAAGATAAATAAACATTAAATTTTTTAAAAAGGTTTACATTTTCCCAAATATTAAGTAGAACAAAATAAAGTTAGTACTTAACTTTTTATTACATAATATTTCTTTCATTCGATGTCACTAATTGATAAATCATTGCAAATGCAAATGAATTGCAAATTACTCAGATATGTGAAAAATTGTTCAGCCACCCTAAGTTTCACAAGTTATGAACATTTTCGTTTATATGAGTTTTTTCTTACAACAAATACAAAAAAATGAACATTAACTTTTTTATGTGTGCAGACGAATTCTCTATTGGAGGTATTTCCTGGTGGTAGCTTAATCCGTATAGCATCGCTCAAGGAATATTTTACTCAGTATTGTTTTCAAATACTTGTTATGCATTATACTGCATTATACTTCACAGTGCATATGAAAAATCACATTTGATACTTTTTTAAAATTTTTTATGTTTTTATTTTATTTTGAGAGACAGAGACAGAGAACAAGTGGAGGAGGGGCAGAGAGAGAGACACATAATCTGAAGCAGGTTCCAGGCTCTGAGCTGTCAGCACAGAGCCCGACGCAGAACTTGAACCCACAGACTGTGAGATCATGACCTGAGCCAAAGTCGGACACTTAACCAACTGAGCCACCCAGGTGCCCCACATTTGATCATTTTGAATTATTAGCCACTTGAAGTGTTTTTCTCCTTTCCATTCCTAAACTCACCTTGAAGATAATATAATCACCTAGTATATCGAATAATATTTTGTTTAAATGTCCATCAAAACTTACCTTTAATAGGGTTACCTTAAAGCTGATGCATATAGAAAATTGTTTTGTATTTTGTTATAAGTAATGCAACACCAACTAAAAGTATAAAACTATGAATTTATTCACGTTTTAAGAAATATTTTACCAAAATTCCACTAATTTACTTAAGATTTATTTTAATCAAAAAATAAAATTTAAAGATCTGATATTTTAAAATATCTCCTTTTTGAGATCTTTTCCATGTTGGGGACAAAGAAATAAAGATAAAATTGGGATCAAGGCATGTTTGTGATAAGTTTTTGATGCAAAAAGTTAACATTTCAACACATTACGTATTTCTTTAATTCCCTTGCAGAGCAAGAGTGTTTGCACATAGCAGTTGAAAAAACTAGGATTTTTGTAAATTGTCTTTTGATAGTAAAAGTTTTTTTACTCAAATATCAGCTTAACATTGAAAAGTTATTAAGATAGTGACAAACAATTTAAGGTATTTCTCTACTTTATCAAAGAATTCTGGCTAGTTCAGGGAAATATTTGAAAATCTGTCATTCTGTGTCAACATAGACCTTTAATGTCCACACAAATAACTCTTCATTTAATTGTCATATTTCAATACATTAAAAAAAACAATGATAATATAGATCTTGGTAAGCTTACCTTTATCTCCTCTCTGCTCCGTAGCTGAAAGTGGGCTCTAAAGCTTGAATCCCCGCTTTTTCGGCAGTTGCTGATAGGCAAATGATGGACCATTCACGCTTTTCTTTTCTTGGGCAAATTCTCAATAGTAACCACGTGTTTACAGAAAACATATTGCGTGGATTAAATATGATCATGCATGTAAAGAGAGGACTTAGCACAGCTCCTGAGATAATAATATGTTCAATAAAATACTACTATAATTAGATTTTCCTTTCGGTTATATCCCTGAATCCACATTCTAAATATAAATATAAGCAAATCACTCACAGCTTTGTAATTTAACTACTATGAGTGATATATTATATGTAACACACCTCACAGTCAAATGAAGTATACTGGGGCACCTCTCAGAAGTAATTTACAAACTCAAGAACAAATGCTTGAGGCAGATTACAGGTAGCCCACAGTTTATAATACTTCTTTGCTTGTACTCAAAAAGTTTTCTTGCACTAGTGAGCAGCTGCCGGATCCTCCTGCAAGTGAAATCTATCAGCAGATAGCTAGTGCGTGGAGCTCAGGTGGAGCTACCGACCAACAGTATCAGCATCACCTGGAACTTATTAGAAATGTTAATATTTAGGGGCAGGGATTGGGTGACTTATTGAAGTAAGCGTCTGACTTCAGCTCAGGCCGTGATCTCAAGGCTTGTGAGTTTGAAAACAGCGTCAGGCTCTATACTGACAGCTCAGAACCTGGAGTCTACGTCAGATTTTGTGTGTGTATCTCTCTCTTCTCTCTCTGCGCCCCCCCCCCCCACTTTCTCTCAAAAATAATAAATGGTAAAAAATATGAAATGTTAATATTTAGGCCTCAGACCTAGTAAATTTGAACTCTGGGGTGGGGGAGGTGGAGCAGACCCTCCAGACGATTCTGCTGCATATTCTAGTTTGAGAGCCACTGGCTTAGGCTAGAGTATCGTTCGCCAGAAAAATATGGCAAAAAGCATTTGTGAATGCTTAGCTCCTGACAATCCCCTGGTTGCATTGTCTTCACAAATAGGAAGGACATAGCCTGTTCCACACAAGAAGGGAAACTAAGCAAACCCCAGAAAGGGATAAACACTAGAAAAATATAGAAGAAATATATTCCTCTCGATACTAAAAACAAAGCAAAAACTGTGAAATAATATGAAACAACAAAAAGTCAGCCAAATCGACTGATAAGGAACATACTCTATTGCTAGTGACATGAGTCAAACACTTCACATTTTTACTGACACTTCCCCCCAATCCTTTATTTTTAAGACCCAATATTTTGAAAACCTATAAGAAACTGTCTTATTTAGAAATTTGTTCTTAGGGTTGCCTGGGTGGCTTAGTAAGTTAAGCGTCTGGCTCTTGATTTTGCCTCAGGTCATGATCCAATGGTCGTGGGATCCAGCTCTGCATCGGGGTCTGCACTGAGAGCATGGAAACTGCTTGGGATTTGCTCACTTGCTCACTCTCTGCCCCTCCCCTGCTCATGTACATGCACAATTTCATATGCTCTAAAATAAAATTTTTTTTCTTAAGTTACAAAAAATGGGCTGCCTTGATTTTTAAAGTTCTATAAAATGAATAGTGCTGTGACTTCCTGTGAAGTCTTAAATAGTAGCCTCTGACTTCATGCGGCTTTTTAAATAAAAATTTTAAATTACTAAAACTTAAAAATTTAGTTTCTCAAATGCAGTAGTAACATTTCAAGTACTTAAATAGTTGTGTGTGGCTAGTGGATACCATATTTGAAAATCTATGTATAGGACATTTCCATAATCACTGAAAATTTTGCTGAATATCACTGATTAGACAAATGTCATGATTCATACTTTGTGATAGGCACTTTGTCCATTTATTTATTTCTTGGCCTAATTACTTAATTATTTATTTCTACTCTGCTTTGTTCCATAAATAATTTAATGCAACACAGATAAAATATGAATAAGTACCTGAAGTAAGTAAAGTCTTTGTAACTGTAAAAAAAGATAAGAAGAAATATAAGATGAAGTAATGGACAGAAATCCATGCTTCCTGAACATTTTCTATAGGTAAAATTAGAAATTGTGATTTCTAGCAACCAGTTTAGGAAGGAGGCAAAAATATGTTCGATTTGGGAAACTCACAAAAGAATAATTAACAAATACCCCATTCTCTCAGGAGAAACACAGTTACTCAAATGTTAAGACTTACCAGATATTTATTTTGTGCTTTCTCATAAAAATAGCATGAATCAAGTATAAAACCATCGTCCTACCATCAATTCTATATTAGAATGATGTATTTCATCAAGCTATTTCATATAATGTCCCTCTGTGATATCAATAGTCATATCAATAATCATTCAGGATAATAAGCCCTATGGGATAACAAATGAATGTTAGCATTTAGCAAACAGTGGAAGATCTAAATTAGAGAGCTTTTTTAGAATAGTCTTACAGAGCTTCGTTACGTTATTTGATACACATATGATTTGAGAATCTTATAAGAATTGTTATTGTTCTCCAAAATGAATATTCAAATAAATATGCATATAATGTAAGGGTTTCATATAAGTTGCACATATATGTTCACACACCAAGTGTTTCTTAATTAATGGGGGCTAGTAAGAATTGTAAATTGTTTAAGATATATATTCCACGGAGAATCATTCTCCTTCACTTAATATTTGGATAGATATAATTAATCAATGATCTCAAGATTATGTTCTTTGAAAAGTCCCAGATCATTTTGTCCCATTTTTGGTTAAAAATGAGGTTACATACTTTACACGTCAACCAGGAAAGAGGCTGTACTGATCTCTTGTTCTAAAACTTGATGAGACTGAAAATTATGTGTAACTGAATAGAAAATCAGCCTATTTGTCAATATGAATAAACTGAGAGAATGACCACAGACTGGAAACTTTACAAACACTCAATGGATACTTGTTCACTAGCATCAGTGACATCACTAACAACCAGTGGCCTGGTGGAGAATTAGTGATTAGAGATAACTGATGGAAGGGCACCCGGATGGTTAGGTCAATTGAATCAGACTCTGGGTTTTGTCTCAGGTCATGATTTCACTGCGAAACATGAAATCACGATCATGAAATCGTGAGTTTGAGCCCCAGGCTGGGCCCCATGCTGACAGTGTAGAGCCTGCTTGGAATTCTCCCTCTCTCCCTTTTTCTCTGTCCCTCCTCGACTCATGCTGTCTCTGCCTCTTTCAAAATAACTACATAAACTTTAACTTTTTTTTTTTTTAACTTTAAGGATAACTGATTGATGGTACAATGTTAGGCTGGATGTACTAATATGCATCTAGTGTTAAACATAATTAACTAAATACATAAGGGAGGTCTTTTGTCTTTACAGCAGCTCTTGCATGTATTTTGTTTAAATGCAAACTCATTTATGAGCCATAAATGATATGGGCTGCTACAAAGTCTAATGCCATTTTCTTTTTGTCATAGCAATAAAAGCCCAATGTAAAGTTCAAGGAAATACTGAGAAATTATCACTGGGCTCTGCACTGATATTTAGTTTGTCTGAGCAGCAAGTTTTAAAAGAGACACTGACAAGTTATTGATGTCTGAAAACATATGCTAAGATTGATGAAAGGTCTGTAAACTGTGTCATCTGAGAAGCACTTGTAATAACAATGAGACTGAGACCACAATCAGAGCTGTCGGAGGAAACTCAGCCTGGAAAGTCAGGAATGTTATTTGGGAGTGGTGAAACACAGAGTAATGAATCTATAATTAATCAAGTAAATAGTTCTCACTGTAGCTGTTCGCATAGAGAAGGGCAATTGTCTTCACTCTAAGGATAGTAGAATTGTCCAGAGATAGCAAATTCCCATTTTTATAGGAATTGGTTTTCAGAGTGGACAGTAGTTTCTGAGGCTGATGGTCAGGTAGACCCTGACAAAGACTGTGGAACAAACTAGATATTTAAGACGAGGTAGAAGCCTACAATTTAGAACTGAAGTGCCAAGATAGAGCCAGACTAATACTATCAAGAATAAACATAAGAATTACTTAAATCACTTCTATTTACATTTAGATAATGATTTATATCTGTTAGATTAATTAAGTGACAACTAAACCACAATTCTACCCTCCTGCATCCTTGGGAAAAAGGACACTTTTACTTACTCAGTAAGGGGTCACATGTCCTCAAAATCCTTTTTGTATTTAAAACAGGACTTCAGGTCAACACTGTGTTAGAAGAATTAGCAGGCAAGATGATACATCGAGACCAGGTAAATCGGGATCAGATAAATCTAGAAGGATTAAAACCAAGAAGATAGAATATAGAACAAATAGAATATTCCTACAGCATATTATCATTCTTGAAGGGAGTTCTCACTTGAATTCATGAAGAGGATAACCAGAGTAAATATGATAGTTAAGAGCCTGAACTCAGAAATTTGTTTTTGAATCCTGGCTCCATCAATTACTACCTGTCTTAGTAAATTGTACAGCCTCTCTATACCGCTCAATACCTGTACAATAACACAGGGAGACTGTGAGAAGTAATGAGTTAATACATTTGAATCAGTGGTGGCAGTGGCTGGCACAAGGTAAAAGTTGTAGAAATATCAACTATTATTATTAATGTTTAAAGCTAATTTTAAAATAGACAAAGTAGATAAGACAAAGTAGTAAAGTATCATAAGTCTGAAGTGAAATTAAGCTAGATTTGAATTCTGTCTCTGCCATTGATTAGTGTGATGATTTTAGCCAATTTAAGCATTAGTCTCCTCACTTATAGAAGGAAAATGATCTTACTTGCCTCTTGTTCTTAGGTTTAAGCAACACACACACACATAATTCAGAATTAATAATACATATTTTTAAATAGAGCAGAATCTTGATAAATGAAAGGTATTAGAATCATTGCTGTTAACATAAGTTATGAACTTGAGTCAGCTCATCATTTCATTGTTACAGAATGAACTAGAATCTTTGTCATATAAAATAAAAGTCATATTTAACATGAAATAAACTTCATTTGAAGTTGAATCCTTGGCAGGTGTGCAAAGATATAAAACTTCTGAATTTGTCAACATTTTTCACATACTTTGGCCCCCTTTCCAGAAAGAAGAAAGGCAAGTATGAACAGTGGCAGCCCTGCATAGGTATATTTGGTGACAATCACTGATAATTGCATGTCAAAAAGAAGCTTCAAAGAAATAATTGTAGATTCATCATCATCATCATCATCATCATCATCATCATCATCATCATCATCACCATCGTTATTATTACCTAGAAATCAATCCTTAAACTTATCTGAAACTTTGGCTTTTAAAAATTTTCCACTGTAATATCCAAAGCTAAAAATAAGTGAATAAAGCACGATCAAAGGAGTGATTTTAATTGCATTGCTCTGACTTTAATAACTTGAAGCACAGAATTTAATAACCTCAAGCACTGGAGGAGTCTATCAAAATGTCAATGAAATGCCTATTAAAACAGAGATAAACAAAGCACAGATACCATACCATGTGTATCCCAATCCTGATAAGTGATAATAAAATTTAACTGGGTGCATTTATATTGAACTTTATCTGAAAAAAACTCAGTGACTTTTAGAAATGTTAATTTCGTCCCAGGCCGTTATGTTGAGGATATTTTGAAAGAATCAGGAATCAGGTTATCCATTCTTCTAAAACAGAAGCACAGTGAAAAAAAAAAAAAGTCTGTTATATATCAGACATGTTGGCTGGAAAAAATTAAATAAAGATTAGACAAACATCCGGAAATCATTGATGGGAAGAACAGAATTTTGCCCTGAAGTGTATGTTATCTGCTGAGAAGTTTGATATATGATTATTACTTGTAATAGCTATTGAAATGATTGAAAAAAAGTTGTGACTCATGTGTGATATGACTTGAGGACTGTATAGCAAGCCATTCTGAGTCTCTTTGGAACAATAACCATGTGACTTTATATAAAAACCACAGAGAATTGCTCCAAAGTGTCATGACATAGACTTGTCATGCCGTTCCCTTTTCTATAGCTCTTTCTTCTCCACCTTCACATACATTCTTTAAAAGTTCCTACCTGACAAAACACCCTTTCCTGTACAAGGTACCCTGACCACTCTCTATATGTACAGCTAGATGGTGATATGAAGGAAATGACCTCAAAATAATGTGACTAATGTTTTCTAAGTTTTCAGAAAACTTGGGCTTTGAGCATGTATTTTTATTATCATAGGTAACCTTGGGCAATCTCTTAACTTGAGTTTTCTTTGTGAAATAAAGAGCTTGGGTTAAACTTTCTTCAGAATCTAGCCCAATTATTGGTATTTCTATAGGTTTATATTAATGCACATATGTATGTAAATGCCTACCACACTGACATACAGGTCAGTCAGGAAAAAGTTGAATGAATTTTAGATAGTGTAAATTATTGGTGTGACAAATCTGAACCAGTAAAGAGCTGGTTTTTTTTTTTTTTTTTTTTTGAGGAAGAAATATTTTCTTACTTTTATTTATATGATAGCTACCTAATAATTATATAGATATCCATTTCTATCTTTCAATTAGCCAGGATAGGTTAAGTTTTCCTACACTAAGGTCAGTGGCTTCAACAAAAAAGGATTATTTTTAATTATCCCACATGCCTAGTGTGGGTTGACAGTGGAGGCTTCTGCTCATTGTTATAACCCACAAAACCAGGCTGTTTAGAGATTTCATTCTGACACATGCTTCACAAATGCTGTAATATGAGAAGAGAGGGCCAGAAAATTGGCCTGTGGGGTGACTGGGTGACTCAGTCGGTTAAGCATCCGACTCTTGGTTTCTGCTCAGGTCATGATCACACAGCTTTGTGGGTTCAAGCCCCACATCAGGTTCTGTGCTGGCAGTGCAGAGCCTGCTTGGGATTCTGTCTCTCTCTCTCTAGCAGGCTTTCCCCCACTTGTGCTGTCTCTCTCTCAAAATAAATAAATAACTTAAAAAAATTAAAAAATTTAATCTCTGGTCCAGAATTGATACATATTTATTCTACTCCCACATCACTGGGTAGAAATAATGACAAGGCCGGGGCGCCTGGATGGCTCAGTTGGTTAAGCGCCCAACTTCAGCTAAAGTCATGATCTCACAGTATGTGAGTTGGAGCCCCACTTGGGGCTCTCTGTCAACAGCTCATAGCCTGGAGACTGCTTCACGTTCTTTGTCTCCCTCTCTCTCTCTGCCCCTCCCCTGCTCATGTTCCTGTCTCTCTCTCTCTCTCTCAAAAGTAAATAAACATTAAAAAAAAAAATCACATGGCTATATACAAACTCAGTGACCCCCCCAAAAAAAGATGTGTTCATAACACTCAGAATTGACTAAAAATAGCAAGTTGATTATCTATTTTAGACACAGTAAAATGTGTCTGATTGTGCATCAATCTATTCCTCTTTCTTTGTGCAATGAACTGGATATCTTTTCTTTGAGTACTTATGGCAACTTTGATAGCATTCTCTAAACCTGGACTCAACCAACACTTAAGAGATTGAAACATTAAAATGCATTACAAGGATCATTGAACAAAGGAGAATTGTGAATATGAAGCTAGTGTTTCATTTTGAAAGCATCAGAACTTGCCAATGGAGTTAGGACCCTGGAGTACTATAACTCACAATCCATGCCCTAGAATTTCATGCCTGTTGAACCAGAACTCAACAATAAAAAGAGATCTAATTGCTCACACTTGAGATGTTTTCTAATTCTTTAAGATCAATCATTCATGAGCTGAGATTTATTTAATCACACCCATGGCATAAAGGAGTCCATGGTACTACTGAAATATAAGATGCTGTATCTTGAAACAAAGATTGAAACGGGATGCTGTTTCCCCCCTCAAAATTAATTATAAATTAAATAGAAAGGTCATACTTCTAATTTGCAATTATATTTCAAATTCATCAGATTAAATCTGAAGAGGTTATTAGAAAGTAGTCTTCCTTTGTCACTTACATATTATTTTAAAGAAGATTATAATGACTAGACATTCATTTTGTGCAGTACGGCTGAATCAGAGCCACAAAGAAAACCCATGGCCTTGCTATTGCAGTTTTAAACGCCAGTACATTCAGGTGTCATTTATTTTGCCACGATGGCAATCCACACTAAACACATTATCCTGAGAGAATAACTCTCTCACAATACTTCAGGGTATCTATAATGCTTCACAACACGGATTGAAACAGTCCAAAAATATAAAGAAAATGTTTAGAAGAGTCATGTCTTGCTTCAAGAAAAGCAGTATTTAGTTTAGTGAGGTGAACAACTAGTTTGTAGATGGGTTCTGGTGTAAAATTTTATTTATAGGTATGTTAGTTGGGGTTCTAAACCTGTTTTCTCAAAGGTGCAATGCAGTGTTATGTCTAATAGTTTCTTCCCACAAAATTCCATTTAACCCATATTGTGTCTGAGCTACATTAGTTATACAGCTCCCCTATCCTGGATCTAACTTAAAACTTAGCAAAAGACACATGAGGGAGAAAAGAGAGAAAGGGAATCTCTTGACTATTGAAATAATAAACATTCGTCTTCAGCTTCTTCCTACATGATTTCTTGTGCCCCTCTCCAACCTACTCCTGCTCCAGGTACCGTCTCATACCCTTCCATCACCTTAGCTTGCCAGAATCGATCATGACATTTCAGAATTAGTACAGTAAGCAAAAGCATGCAAGTGAATTAAAAAACTTTCCACATTTCCTCTGATCTTAGATTTGATGCAGATGAAACTATACTAAAAATAATTTGCATTAACATATTTATGACCAATAAGAGTAGCAAATCTCAACAGCAGGCTTTACAGAGAGTTCTGAAAAGAGAAATAGAGAATTCCAGACTGTGCCAGAGATAAATTTGTGTTAGTAGCCTTATCACTCATGGTATATTTTGGGAGTCTGCACTCTTCCTCAGTACTACCAATTCATCAGAGTTTTTAATAGCTTTATTGCTTCATCTACATATTAATCTACAGATTCTCTAAAAATTATATGCATTTCATAATTTTAAATTTATTTTAGGAGTTATATTCATAGCCTATATCATAAGTTAACACTCTAAAACCAAGGCACTATTTTGATAAACACACCAAAATTTAATTAGAGGTTAATGGATTCTTATAAACTTATTTTTATAATTTATTTTGTATTCTGATTGACACATAATTAAATGATAATATGTTATTTTTAATATTTTGCCTTATAAACACAAGAAATTCTTTAATTAAAATTATTCAGAAACTTGATAGAAAAATAATAGGACGTTTGAATTTATGAGCTGAGTCATGAAAAATATCTAAAAGTGTCTACAAATCCATATCATATTTAAAACTTTAAAAAGAACCTCAAATTTATAATAAATACTAAAATTCTCTGTAGTATGATGTAATGATGATAGCATGTATTACACTTTTCTGCTAAACAATAATCCAGGACATGAGTATATACTCAGAACAGTCCCCAAAAATGAGAGTAAAAGAAATTTGAGAAAGATATTAACATATATTAGTGACAATAATTAATACAGAACTATAAATAAAATACAATAAGATAGAATATATAAAGAAGTGCTGCACATTGATATGGAAAAATCAAATACCATAAAGACCACTAACAACTTATGTCAGTTTTTACTATAGCTTGGGAAGTTCTTTCAACTTTGAACCTTAAAAATGAAATCACTTTGCCTATTACTTTAGCCTATTTCCATGTGGCAAACATTGCTTTTTCCCCAAAGGAGTTTTCCTGGGTATCTTCCTAATCTATCAGGATTGAGTGTTTGTTGCTCACTGCCCAAAGCAATAATAAACACAGCATATGGGATATGTGTAAGATCAAAGAAGCAGCAGTAGATGGGAGAGATTTCATACCCCAAGGCAGGTCTGACAACTCTAAAAGGAAGTAAGATTGGATAGGAAGACTTTCAGACTATAGAACACAGTACAAAGAAAGCACTGGCTACACCAATGGGGGATCCTCTAGTCAAAGCCCCTTATTATAGAAATTCTATATCCCACAGAAATGGACCTGCACAGTCATCAGCTGAGACCTATCCAGGAAAGTGTGGCCTAGGTATGAGCATGATATTCCCTCCAGGAAAGGTGGCAGTGAGAGCTGTCAGCAAACTGCGTCACCTAGGGTAGAAAATCTGAAGAATACATTTTTAGGGTTGCCACACCTGTATTGTGAGTTAATAATTATCAATAATATCAATATGTATCTATAATAACTACCCGAGCTGTTTTATTCAATTGATTATTAACAGCAAATTGCTTGGCATTTTTCACGAAGGGAAAGTTATAGTCACATTACATTACTGGGTAATTTTTTTCCTGGATAATTTTTTAAATGAAAATATAGAAAAAATTATAATACAGTAATTCTGGGGGCACCTAGGTGACTCAGTCAGTTAAGCGTCTGACTCTTGATGTCAGCTCAGGTCATGCTATCATGGTCATGAGATCAAGCCCTGAATCAAGTTCCAAGCTGAGCATGGAGTCTGCTTGGGATCCTCCCTCTCTCTCTCTCTCTCCATCTCTCTCTCTCTCTTCCTCTTCTTTCTCTCTCTCTCTCAAAAAAACCCCCAATAACTCCAAATAAGATGTAAAGTTCCTGATAAATTAGAATATTAAATATAATTCCATTGAAATTCAAGGAAGTGAAATTGTGGAGGGTGAGAAGGTTGCTAAAGGATAGACAATGATTTGTTAGAATTTTAGAATATATTTGTGATTTCTCAGAATATAACATAATTAGGATCATAGAAAAATAATAAGAAAGTTTATTCTATGTAGATATATTTTACCAGCTAATAATACTGATTATGGCTTATTAGAAATAAAATTTTAAACAATTTATTAATTATTAACAAATTAATAATTAATTATAACAGCACACATATAATAATAATTCATATTAATAAAATAAATTTAATTTTTAAAATAACAATTAAAATATTTATAATAATAAATTAATTATTATTGATAAATTAATAATAAAAGTATTAATAAATTAATGATAATAAAATTAAATATACTCTTAACATATCATTCGGCAATTGAGATCCTTGTTATATACCCGAATGAGTGAAAAACTTATGTCTACACAAATACCTACATGTGGATGTTTACAGCAGCTTTATTCATAAATGTCAAACTGGAAGCACCAAGATATCCTTCAGTCGGTAAATGGATAAATAAACAATAGAATATTAGGGCTGAGAAGAAATGAGTTTTTGGAAGGAATCAAGGTAAAACTGGATAAAGCACTATGGAGAGAATCCATGGGGTTTTACATATAATCCAGTACCATGAAAAATATCTAGGCTGCCTAAGGTTTATGAAGATAAACAAACAAAACAGGTATGAGCAAATCAGAAAGAGGATAGAGTTAGAGGATAGAGTTGTTTAGAAATAAGTAAAGTTAGGGAGGAAATGGTTAACATCTCAATACATGTGGCAAAAACAATGGGAAAGAGTCAAAAGTGTAATTAAAAAGTGCTGGATATTATTTTTAAAAAACAGAAGTGATTGGGTTACAAAGAGACCAAGTCTTGATTTTTATCAAATGCTGAAAGGTAAGTTATACAGTTAAGGTTTGTGATCTAATGAAAAGCGACTGAACTGGACATCTAAATCTTTCTGACCATCCCTCCAAGTTTTATGGTGATAATTGTTGCAAGATGTATGAAGGGCTCCAGTAAAACTTGAATAAATTTACCATCTCAAAATACATATACAAGTAATATTTTAAATTATAATAAATTTCAATAAGATGCAGTAGGCAATCATTTCCTGAAAAATGCTACCCTTCTTACGGAATTACTGAAATATTTATCAAGTTGGAAGTTACAGTTATTTGCATATATGAGCACTCTTAATTGCATTTGCATATATGTCATTATAATTATTCAACTTGCATATAAATTGAATGATTGGATTATATTATTTGAATACTTCAGAGGAATCACAGAATTATAGCAGTATTTTGCAGGGAAAAATATTTTAACCTGCAAATGCATGACTAAATGTTCTTTTAAATTTTATTTCATTATGAAATATATTATACACACCAACCTGTGTATAAAGGGAACATTTTATGTTTCAAAGAACATAATAAATAATAAGATAATAAATAATAAAATAAACACCCTGCTGCAGAACACAGATTGGAACATAAAATGTTACCAGTATCTTTCATATCCTCAATGTAGCTCCATCCAAATGGATCCCTATTCTTCCCCAAAATGCCAATTACTAACTTGTATTATTTTATCCATTTTAATTGTGAAATAATTACACATAGATAATACACACATAGAGAAAGGTTGAAGAAAATCAAAATATCAATTTTAATTTACCACAAAGCAAAACTCATGTAACCTACAACCAGGCAAAGAAAATATTAAGAGCACCACTAAAGCCTTTCTTGTGACCCTTGTCAATATGTCACCCCCCAAAGTTAACTGTATGATGACTTTTATTGTAATTAACGACCATGCATTTCTTTAGAGTTTTATCATCCCAGCAGGCATCTGTTAAGATTTTGGTTTAGTTTTGGCGAATTTTGAATTTCATAGAAATGACATCAACAGAAGATCTGCTCTTTTGGAACTGGATGTTTGGTTCAATATTATGCTTTTTAAATTTATCTGTTATTGTATGTAGCTGTATTTCATATATTGCAGTAGAGAATGCCACTGTAGGATTACATCACAATTTATCCGTCCTAAGTGCACATTTAAAATGTTACAAGTTTTTAGTTATTACCTGGTAACAGTCATATAGCTATTCTGGTACAAATAACTCAGTGTACATATGTAATAAGTTCATTTGCCTATATCTAGGCATGAAGTTAAGAGGTCATATGGCGTATGTACCAGTACTAGCAGCAGATAGTAGAGATCTGCTTTCTAAACTTGTACAATTTATCTCTAACTGGGGAAAAGAGCCATTAGTAGTATATAAGCTTTCCTATCCACATCCTTACCGACTTGGTTTGTGATTTAAAATTATTTTAAAATGTAATAAATCTTGTGGTCATATAGTAATATGTCATGTTTTAAATTATAGTTTTCATCCAATTATTAACATTTTGTACTGTGGGTTTTTTTAACTTGTTATTTAAATTCCAGTTAACATATAGTATAATATTAGTATCAGGTGCACAATTTAGTGATTCAACACTTAAGACAAATGCCATGTAATTTACTCATAAGGGGAACTTAAGAATACTGTGGGGGGGGTGGTTAGTGAAAAAAATGTGTCTTATACAAACAAATAAGTATTCAGCTTAATGAATTTTTATAAACTAACACACCTGTGAAAACAAAAGTTAGATCATAGAACAGAATATTACCAACATTCCAGAAGAGTCTGTACCCTTTCTAGTCATTTCCACTGCTAACCATTCTATTGGTATCTAACTGCATAAATTAATTTTGCCTGAAGTCATCAATGTTTTACTTCACCCTATATCTACATTCTTATCTGGTAATTTTTCAGTATCTTTTCATATGAACTCTGGCTTGGCTACAGACACACTATGGGATGATAGCAAAATTGATGTAAGCACAAACTCAAACGCACGTCCCTGACTGAGCTTACCTTTGTTTTTATGCTCAGCCATTGATGTGAAAACCTTCTGCAGGTAACCTGATAGAGAATGAGAAACATGAAAAAAAAAAAAAAAAAGGAGTCTCCCAGTATTCCTAGATAAAGCCAATGTTTTCACTGATATCTGGTCTTGTTTTATTCCTTCTACTATTTTTGAGTTTAATTTTCCTCTTTTTCAAGGTTCTTAAAGTGGATGCTTAGATCAATGTCTTTTAGACATTCTTCTTCACTAATATATTCACTTCAGGGAACACATCTTCCTCTAAATACTGCTGAGTTACATCCCTCAGATGTTGATATATCATAACAATGTTAATCAACTCAAATGGTTTTTAATTTCCCCTCACTCTTTTTTTCTTTACTCACAAGCTATTTAGAAGTATGTTCTTTAATTTCCCATCAGTTAGGATTTTCTATTTGTCACTTGTTACTGATTTCTACTTTTACTCTAGTCAAAGAAAATATTTTGGATAATTTAATGAAATTAAGATGAGGTTTATTTCGTGACTCACTCTATAGGACATCTTTTTGAGTTTTGCATTTATCTGAAAAAATCTTGTATTCTATCATTGTTCAATATAATGCTCTATAAGTTCTAGTAGATTGCATTATTGTGTTTTTCATAAAATCAGTCTATTCCTTTCTTCTTGTCTATTATTGAGTGAAGTATTTTAATGTTTTTCCTATGATTGTGGATCTTTTTGTTTCACTTTTCAGTTTAGTACATTGTTTACTTTATTTTAAATGTATGTTATTGTGTGCATACATATTTAAAACTATTTTATCATCCAAGTAAATGACCTTAGTTCATTGAAATTAGTACAAATGGCTTTTATGTGTTCCTATTAACTATTTTTTGCCTTCAACTTTACCCTATTATTAGCACAGTTAGGCCAGATGGGTTTGTTTTATCTACTTTCTTTTTTACACTTTTGATTCATTTTGTATATACTGTACTTTTAAATTTTTAATTGGGGAATTTATATTTAATGAAATCACAGGCATATAGTAAAACTGCATAGTTTTGAACCCAAGAATTAAGATACTGTCTCTCTGGCCAGTTAAATGAATGAATGTGATAGATACGTTTCCAGACAGAGGCACTAAATTTCCACTTAACATATTGTAGAACCCTCTTTCCCTGAGCACGCCTACCATGGAAACACAGGGTTAGAGCTCCCATAATCCATGAAACTTAGGGGAGGATGATGTAGAGCAGAATCTCAACTCCAATAATCTATGATGGTACCATCGGCATGAAATGAATATTTGTGCTTTTAAATCTCTAAGTCTTGGAGTAATTTGAGCCTAGCCTATGTTTGGTAACTCAGGAAGTTTTAATTATGAGTTTGATTATAGAATTACCATTTTTCTACCTTTATCTTCACTTACATACAATACCCAGTGCTCAGTTTTTAATTTCATTTTTCATTTTTTCTAAGATCTTTCCATTTTAGTTTTTAAAATTTTTTGTCATAACATTACTTGGAACTTACTTTCATGATCTTTGTAATTTTATTTATAGTGATTACTCTTTTGTTTCATGATGACTCTGCTTCACAATGTTTTTGTGCCTTCTCTTTTTTGTCTAATTAATCATATTTATAAGATACTTATCTTACAAGATATTGTCTATGTTAACTCTCTCTGGGTTTGGGATATACACTATTAATTTCTGAAGTTATATTTAGTATTACCTACTATTTATTCTCTTCGTGGATAACTTCTTGAAATAACTCACTGATTTTACAGCCTTTCTCTTTTTCTAATATATGTGTTCACATTAGTATATTTTCTTTGAACATGGTTTTCTCCATGTCCTGGATATAAATATTTTATTTTTTCTTTAGTCGAATATATTTTCTAATTTCAGTGTAGATTTCTAGAAGTATGTATCTTAATTTCTAAATTTCTAAACATAAAACTGTTTTCATTCTGGTTATTATTCTCTTACTAGACTTCACCATGGTTAGGAAACATAATATAAGTTTTTAAATCCTTTGAGATTTGAAATCTCGCATGAGATAGCACAAAATGTATTCTCATGGGATTCTCTGCTTGAATTTGCGCTACTTTTGAGGTCTAAGACACCCTGAATGGAGAATTTGATTTAAATTGGCTCTGTGTTGCTAGTACCACTGTACATCTACAGAAACAGATCATCTATGGCCATAAAGTTTCCCAATGAAACACTTGAAGAAAATTACCACACAATAGGCAAATTGACAAATTATCTGTGGAAGCTAGGTACTTTGGGTTAGAAACAATAGGAACATAATAAAAGCAGAAACATGCCATCTAAGACATCATATAATTTCCAGACAAGGAATCTTAAATAACTGCATTGATGTATTTAAAACAATGTTCAAATGCTTATAAATAATGAGATTAAAGAGTATAAATAAATACCAGGTCTTTAGAGAAGTATTTTTTTTTTTTTTTAGAAAAACCAGAGCTGAACAAAATTCACTAAACTCTAAGAGAGACTCCAGTAAGTTTATTCATAATCTAGTTCAGAGAGACAAATAAGTAGAAAAATAAAAGAATAGAAGACACGGAGTTTAGGGTAAGGAGTTCTAAAGCACATCTTATAGATAGAGATAAAATAGAATACAGACATGATAATAGGTGAAGAGTGAGTAAAAACAATAATCATTAGGGGCACTTATGGGGCTCAGTCAGCTAAGCATGTGAGTCTTGATTTAGGTTCAGGTCTCTGTCTCCCTCTCTTTCTGCTCCTCCCTTGCTTGTTCTCTCTCTCTCTCTCTCTGCCACCTCTCTCAAAAATAAACAAACATTAAAAAAGAATTTAAAAATAATGAAAAACAATAATCATTAAATCAGATTTGTGAGAAAAGTCTTAATATAAAATACTGGTCAATACAAATAAAGGTTGTTTGGAATTTCTCATATTAATTGGTAGGAAAATAAAGAAGATATGTTAAAATAGCTAAGGTTCTACTGAAGTTTACAGAGGGTATATAACATTCAAACAAAGAAAAAGTAGAGTAAAGCCAATTAATTTAAAACAAAGAGAAGACATGAAGTGACTAACCATCAACAAATTTAATCAGTGTATAAAATTGTTCCACAGCGAAAGTCTAAGGACTAGGTGGGTTTACTAGTGTACTCTAACAAATAGTCTATAATAAAGCTTCTCAGTAACAAATTAAAAAGACAGAATGCCCAAAACTCATTATGGTTTACATAACCATGGTACCAAATTTTAGCCCCAATGACACGACAGAGTATAGATCCAAAAAAATTAAATCAATTGTTAGCAAATCAAACTTGAACTTATTTATTAATTAGTATGTTATGATTAACTTAGGTCTTAGACTTAGAGAAGTATGGATAATGTAAAAGACCTAACAATGCAATTCAATTTCTTAACTACCTAAAGGGGAAAGATCATATAACTCTCTCAATAGCTAAAGGAAAATTTTTGGATAAAGATTAAAACCAACTGATTATATTAATTTTTTAAAAAGTACTTACTAGAAATAGAAAAGATTCCTTAACTAAGTAATGATTGTATGCCCCAATTCTAAATCGTATATCATAACTATTGATAGGAAAAAATGGGGGGGGGGTACCTGGGTAGCTCAGTTGGTTAAGGGTCCAACTCTTAATCTTGGCTCAGGTCATGATCTCATGGTTTATGAGTTAAAGCTCCATGTAGGACTCAGTGCTGACAGTGCAGAGCCTGCTTGGGATTTTCTCTCTCCCTCTGCCCCTCCTCTGCTTGTGTGTGCATGTACTCTCTCTCTCAAAATAAATACAAATTATAAAAAATAATCATAATAATAACAATTACTGGTGAAACTTTAGAGGATTGGCTTTTGAAATAAAATTAAAACTGATGCTTATTATTAATTCTACTATTTGAGATAGTTCTGCCATACTTTGTGGGTAGATTCAAGAAATGGGAAAAAATAGATGTAACCATTGTAATTGAAGGGGAAAAAGTATCATATTAAACATATGGTAATATAATTACCAGTGTGGAGAAAATGATTACTTTAGCCTTTACAAAGTTGTCAGTTGTAAACATTTCTGTATGTCAGTGACATCTATGTAATAATGTAATAGGGCATTTTAGAGTTCATAAATGTGAAATCCTCAAAATAGGCAATAAAGTACTTATATTTTTAGTCCATTCACATATTTTAGAATGGCTATAATACAAGGGAACAAAAGACAATGTCAACTATTGCTGAGGACATAGAACAAATGGAATTCCCACAAGCTCCTGTAAGGTTGTTGTATATTTACTCTATGACCCAGAAATTTTACTTCTCCTTATTCAATCCAGACAATATGTGAACAAGAAAGTGTTTTTATAATTTATTTTTTTAAGTTTATGTTTACTTATTTTGAGAGAGAGAAAGAGAGAGTGAGGGAAGGACAGAGAGAATCCCAAGCAGGCTCTGTGCTGTCAGCACAGAGACCCATGTAGGGCTTGAATTCATGAACTGTGAAATCATGACCTGATCAGAAACCAAGAGTTGGATGCTTAAACTACTGAGCCACCTGGATGCCCTAAGAATTTCTTAAATTTAAATATTTTTTTCTGTAATAGCCCCAAACTTAAAAAATCCAAATATTCTGTAACAGGAAACTGGATAAACAAATGTTTGTGAATTTATATAATAAAATACTACTATGCTTTAGAAATGAATAACTCTTAATTTGTGTAATAACATAAATCACAACATCTCAGTACACAAAGTACTTAGTTCCTCATATGAAATATTAGGATGCACAAAACTAATCCTGAGAAATCATAAATCTCTTTGCCTATGGGAAGGACTGGATGAGAAAGAACACAAATGATTTTTGTATTGATATATATATTTATATTTTGATATGGGAATATTTATAAAGGTATATGCATTTGTGCTGTATACTTAAGATTTTTCTATTTCATTTTATTTAAATTACACTTTACTTTAAAATTTAAATTTTTTTTAGCATTTTTTATTTATTTTTGAGGAACAGAGAGAGATAGAGCATGAGTTGGGGAGGGGTGGGGTATGCAGAGAGAGTGGGAGACACAGAATCCAAAGCAGGCTCCAGGCTCTAAGCTGTCAGCACAGAGTCTGATTAAGAGCTCAAACCCACAGACTGTGAGATCATGACCTGAGCCAAAGTCGGATGCTTAACCGACTAAGCTGCCAGGCGCCCCTAAATTACACTTTATGTAAAAAAAAAATACATGCATTTAGGGGCGCCTGGGTGGATCAGTTGGTTAAGTATCCGACTTCGATCAGGGATCGAAGGGATCAGGTCATGATCCCGTGGTTCACGGGTTTGAGCCCCTCATTGGGCTCCGTGCTGACAGCCAGGTCAGAGCCTGGAGCCTGTTTCAGATTCTGTGTCTACCTCTCTCTCTGACCCTCCCCTGCTCATGCTGTCTCTCTATCTCTCTCTCTCTCTGAAATATAAACAAACAAACAAACAAACATGCTTTTAAAACATCGTAGGAACTTACACAAAGATATAAATTAAATAATTTAGAATGGTCTGCTATAAACATTCTGTAGAAAAGAAATGGAGAAAAAAGAAAATAAATGGAAGGAAATAAAGATTAGTAAAAATGATAACATGTTATTTAATGAGTGCTATTCTGAAACCTAAAATATCTGATGTCCCTAAAAGGAAATGAAAACAAAAAATATGTGTCTTGGGAATCATTGTTTCATGGGTATTTTCACACATCAGCAAGGCCTGAGCTTTCTGATAAAAATCACTGGCAATCTGTGCTAAAGGATAATTGAATGACAACCATGCCTTAGGAGCCAGAGATGGTGAATTTCCCAGGAGAGGTTTACAGATTCATCACTTCTAAAGCCACTTTTTTATATTCCAAAAAGTAACAGACATAGAAGACTGTGGTTGACCACAGGTAACTAAAACAGCAGAAAGCAAAGCCATGGATAAGGGGGATCCTTATTTATTGTAAATAGCTGATCTACCTCTGATCTACAAACCTCATGTGTGCTGCCAGGATATATTTTTACATATATAATTTATGTATTATATATATGTATATGTATATATACACACATATATATAAATTTATCTGTATATATAAATTTATCTGTATATTTATACACACATGTTACATAATGTTGTATATATATACATATATAATGTTTATCACATTTATAATAAAAATTTAAGAAGCGGTATGGTTTGAGTGACTTTATGCTAAAGTAGAATATTTGCCAGGCATTGTCAATGAACACAGTATGGTGCCCAGATAAACATATTTAGCATTAGAAATGTTAGAGAGCAAATCATGTTAAGTAATAGCAGAATGACATTAAAAAGCAGATGAGTTTGTAACGCCTGGGTGGCTCAGTCAGTTATGTGTCTCATTCTGGATTTCAGCTCAAGTCATGATCTCATGGTTCATGGGATCAAGCCCCACATTGGGCTCTGTGCTGAGAGCATGGAGCCTGCTTAAGATTCTCTCTCTCTCTCTCTCTCTCTCTCTCTCTCTGCCCCTCCTCCATTTGTGCTCTCTCTGTCTATCTTTCAAAAGAAAACATTAAAAATTTAAATTTTTTTTAAATTAAAAAAAATTAAAAAGTGGATGAGTTTTCTTCCTAAAGGAAATGTAGCTGTGAACCAGTAGCATTTGCAGCACCTGGGAGCTTGTTAAAAATGCAGAATCACAAGATATACCCTGGATACTAAATCCAAATCCATGTTATTTGTATGTACGCTGAAGTCAGAGAGGCAAAAATTAGAGAACAATCTAGACCCAAGTGAAAAGTAGTAAAGTAAAAAATAGATACAACCAAAACACTAAATTGGGCCCCATGGGGTATTTAATTGAAAAAAAAAAAAAAAAACAGCTCAGAAAGAAAACTGAAATTATTACTTTAACAGAAATTCAGGTCAAGGATTTGATTCAAAGGTGCCCTGTGAAAGACAGAGGAGAGAAAGTATTGATAATAAGAGTAATGTGGAATCCTTCTCTTGATGAACACTACCTACGTGGCACCTGTAGATATCAGACAGTTACCAGAAGATCTGATGAAATACATCAAGAATTCATATTTTTCAAGTAGACCTAGTGATTACAGCTGAGAAAGTGATATTAATAGTTTATTTGAGTGAACAGGTATATAATGTTTTATGGTATTTGTAATTAAGAAAAAGTACTTAATACATGAGACATACTATTAGAGTTCAGGCAGGATTATAATTAATTGACATTAGACTTCCTTAGTTACTCGATTGATATCTGCAACGTACGTTCTCAATGGAGATGAAAGTGGTGCTATTTGTCCAAAAGATGGATGCTTTGAAAAGTCCTAATTAACTTAGTTCTTATTTCTCATTTAATGTTTCCCACAAAACAAAATATATAGTAATATACTAAGAAATTAAATGCATTCTGAAGAATAAGAGCATTCAGAAGTTAAAGTATCCTGACTAGAATTTTTAATAATAAAACTATCTATAATGAAAATAGAAACAGAAGGTGTAATCATCATTATCATTATAATTAAACCCAGGACGCACATTTACCAGGAGTCTTGGTGCTGTACACTTGTCTGCTTTCTATGAAATAATATATCGCATCAGGATTTTATGAATGTGCACTCTTTTCCCCCATCTCCTTATCTCCACCTCTATAAGTTTCCTGTGGATGGTATGAAAAACGACCACAACTTTGGTGGCGTAATACAACAGAAATTTATCCTCTCACATTTCTGGAGCTCAGAATTCTAACATGAAAGTGCCAGCAAGTCTATATTCCCTGGAAACTCCAGGAAAGAATACTCCCCCACTTCTTTCAACTTCTGGTGGCTGTTGGCATTCTTTGGTTTCCTTGGCTTGTGGTCATAAGGCCCCACTCTGTCTCCACCTTTGCACTGCCTTCTCTGTGTATCTCCTCTCTGTTCACCTCATATGAGGACACCTGTCATTGGATTTGAGGTACACCTACATAATCCAGAATGATCTCATCTTAAGATCCTTAATTACATTTTCAAACTCATTTTTTTTCAAAAAAGGTAACATTCTCAGGTTCTGGGAATCAGGACATGACCATAATTTTCAGAAGGTCTCTATTTAATTCATTACACAACCCTTCTTCCATGAGTTGCATGGATAGTTCTGTATAGGAATGGAGAAGTATAGTGAGTTAGGAAAGTTAGGAAACCCATAAAATAGAAAAGTGACTTCCTTTTATCTATTAACTCAGCATAAGTAGATACACAATGAAGAATGAGTCACTGTACCAACCCAAAATATTGTTCCAGAATGTACCACTGTTTCTTTCAGTTAATCTCTGTCCTTCTATGCATCCCTCATACCTATCAGTTTACTGATCTAAATTGGGACGGCTTCTTTGATTCATGAGATGATTTTTTTTAAAACTAACTGTCAAGTATACATCATGAAAACTGCTCCCAGAGTTTTAAAAGGCATTGTCTATAATTCTGAGTTTTGTGTTGTGAGGTTCTATCTTTGGTATTTTCTTCACTGGTATTTTAATGGGATATTAAAAGCCACACCAGGAGCTGTTAGCTAGAAGCTACTTTAAATGAGATATCTGATTCAAATTTTCATAACTAAAATAATAGATGACTTTTATTATTAATGCTTTCTTTTATATCACTGTAATTTTAGAAAATGAATGCATTATTAATGAATTCAGAAAAAGGTAATAATTCACAATAAAAGGAAAATAGAAGCGTTTAAGAAAAAAAGGTTAGTTTTGTGCCTTTTTACAAATTTAAATGTAAAATTTAAATTATTATAGATATTTTTTCCTTTAGGATATTGTAAATATTCAATGGTGTTCTTATTTCAATAAGCAGTTTTCCTGGAAACCATGAATTATATCTAAATATGAATGTATCAGCAATGTAACAGTTCAATTCAATTATCATTAAGCATTTGTCTACTTTCCAGTACAGCCTGTATAATTTCTTTGCCATGAAATACAATGCTTAGCAAAGTAAAATAAAACATATTTTTCTTTTTCCTTTCTAATTTGGAAATATACATGGCTAATGTCTCTGGATTTTGAAAAATTCATCTTTTTCTAATGCTTTCTCTAGGTCATAAATTTGATTAAGATATATCATACTATCAAAAGAAAGCAGGCATATAGTAATGCAGAATTGAATACTGCCCATCTTTAATGCTTTGATACCATTTATATCTACATCTTTATTAATATTTCAGACATATATTGAAAATGCAACTGCGTATCCTAATATATCAAGTTTATGATCAGACTAGCTCTATCAAAATGTTTCTATGGTTGAGGGTATTAGATATTCATTCTGTATTTTCAAATTGCCTAAGAATGGACTATTAAGTAAATAATACCGTTTTTTAAAATTATTTTTGTGCACATTTAGAGCATAATCTGAAATCGTTCTTTGAGACTTTGCTTATTATAGTGCTCACAGCCACCATGGGAATGTTTCTGATAGCTATTATACCATCATAAAAATACAAAGAGAATTTGACTCATACTGCATACAAATGAATTAAACCATCTGATTTATTTCCATAGGAGGAAAGAGAAAAGGTGTTCAGGTTATAGTGTTTCACTACATTGGGTGGTACATACCAACAAACTCTAGATATAGTGAGTAAGTGAAGAAAATGACATTTTCACAAAATGTATTGTTTCAGAGATGCCATGAGCAGCTTCGAGCACACAGGGAGATTCCTGAGAAAGTGTAGAAGGTGCCATGAATTTGATCCTTATTGTTCCCCATAGCACACATCACCACAGTTTGACATTCCCAGCTCTACTGTCTCATCACCACTGTGTGGAAAGCCAGGTCTCTCCAGTCATCAGTGGGTCCCTGAGTGCAAGTTAGGTACTTTGAGTTTCTAATATTATGCAATTCAAGAAATGAAACTCTGGGGTCACGAAAAAGCCAATGCATTGCCAAGTAGTCTCTAACTTACTCCCCAGAGACTCTTTGGTGTTCTGGAAAAGTCTAGCCTAATATTCCTCAAATACAATGGATGATCTTAACTTTTGCTATGTGTCATAAAGACTTCATTTAAAAATGCTAATACTGCCTTTACTATCACCAAATTTTAAGTAATGAAAAGCCTTTATGAATATAGACTTCTCTTTCAATTCCTCAGCCCCTCTTCTGCTTGTCTTTAGTTATATAACCTCTTTGTACTTTCAAGTTGTCCATATCATTGTACAAGGTTGATTGGACTATACCTTACACAAGATCACACCATAGAAGGGTTTTTGAGAGCCAAAATCAATTTGAGAACCTTAATATAGACTTACATCAGCTTGGAATGATGCATATATTATATATGTCTAGAAAATATCTAAAAGAAATTCTGCCAATATAAATGTATCATTTTAAAAGTCTGTGTCTACATTATGAAAACATGTGTATCATAAGTTAAGTGTCAATCTTAGCTTAGGATATGATTTCATGTCATTTAATAATATTAACTTATTTTTGATAAGTAAATAAAATATTGTATATCAGTTATGTATTTTGACATATGGGAGTTCTGACAAAAATATAAAGAAAGCAAAGAAAATTTTTCCTCCCTTCAAGAAGCTGGAGAATGCATTTTAGAACTGGTCTTGTGCTCTAGTTTCAATTATACTGGTTTTGAATGTCATCAAGCTTCCTGTTTGACAATTAATTATTACATTTAAAAGAAAAGGCACACACATCGTAAATTACTGTTTTAGTTTGGGTAAAGAAATTGTTGGGAGGAGGACACCTTAAAATTTGAGGTGCCTGGCTGGCTCAGTTGGTAAAGTTTGGTACTCTCGATCGTAAGGTTGTAAGTTTGAGCCCCATGTTAGGCATAGAGATTGTTTAAAAATAAAATCTTAAAAAAAATCTCAGTTGGTTAACAGCCACAGTGTGATTTGAAGGAAGCTAGCCTGTGCTCCATAGTGGTCTGGGACCCTTGATCCTACCATCTTGAAGTTTACCCTTCCTTAGTTCTTTGGAATTCTTTGCCTCTTCTCATGATGATGCAGGCTGAAAGCATTATTAATGTCCTTGAAACCTCTCCTGTTTTTATTTCCCCCATTCATCTGGTGTTTTCCTCTTGTAAGAACCATTCAAAGAAAATGTGAAGGTTTTTTACAGGCCTTCTTACCTCACACAGCAGTTCATTATATAGTAATTGTAAAATTCTTATTCTAACTTGAAACTATATTCCATATAACACATTATTCTAAAAATTTTAGTGCAATATCCTTACAAATCTCATTCAATATACACTTTGATTTATTTTGGAGGATTACATAATTTCTAGTATTTTATAAATATATTATTTTCTAGATCCTACTTTTCTACAAAATCAAAAACATTTTAAAGTCATTTTTAATTTTGAACAAGCTATATGCTCAAATGGTCAAGAACAAAAGAATGCATAAAGAATACATAACCAAAAGATTACTTCTTGTCTATGTCCATTGTTAACCCCAACCATTTGCTGGAGACACATATATCACTATTAATTTCTTATCTATGTTTCCTCTTTAAGCACAAGCAAGCAAATATAAATAACTATAGATCCATATTCCCCCAGCTTATACACAATATAAATATATATACAGAATATAAATATATATATATATATATATATATATTTTTTTTTTTTTTAAAGTAGACTACCCCCAGCGTGGACTTAGTGCAGGTCTCAACTCACAACCCTGAGATCAGACCTGAGCTGAAATCAAGAGTCAGATGCTTAACCATCTGAGTCATCCAGGTGTTCCACACAGTATTGTGTATATATATACACACACACACAATGTACTGCACATTTTTTTTTTACTATCCATATAACTCAGAAGTCTTTCCATATGAATAAGACCTGCCTCATTCTTTTGACTGCTGTGCAGTATTCCATTAAAGGATGTATATGTTTTTATTTATGTAAGCAGTTCTCAACTGATGGACATTTAGGATACTTCCCATCTTTTATTATTATATGCAGTTCTGTTATGTCTTTCCTCAGGCATGTAATTTAATTTTCAGGATATGGGGTTTGGGTATATGCATCTTTAGTTTGATAGACAATACCAAATTGCTCTCTGGAAGGGTTATATCAATTTACACTTCTAGTAATATGAGAGTTCCTGTTTCCTATCATCCTCATGAACAAAGGGTGTTATTAAACTTGTGAATTTGGCCAGGCATCAAGGTGGAAAATCGTATGCAATATGCTTCCTTCATTACATATATAGTGGCCCGCTTTCTCATATGTGTTTGAGCCATTTGTATTTTCTGAAATTTCTCCAAGCACATCCTTTGACCATTTTCTATTATGTTATTGGTCTTTTCCATACCAATTGTCATGGACTGAATGTTGGTGTCCCTCCAAAATTCATATGTTGAAGCCATAACCCCAATATGATGGTATTTGGAGATGGGGACTTCGGAAAGTAATTCAAATTAGATGAGGTCATGAGGGTAGGACCCTTATGATGGAATTCATGCCTTTATAAGAGATACAGGAGAAACTTTGCTGTATATTTGTACCAAAAAAAAAAAAAAAGAAAAAAATAAAGGCCATATGAGCCCATAGGGAAAGCAGCGATCTGCAAGCCAGGAAGATAACTCTCATCAGAAACCAATCTTGGAATTTTCAGCCTCCAAAATTGTGACAAAATAAATTTCTGTTGTTTAAGCTACCAGTCTATATTTTGTTTTGGTGTCCTAGCTGACTAATACAGGTTTTAGTACTGAGAAATCAGATGCTGTTGTAATAAATACCTAAAAATTTGGAAGCAGGTTTAGAACTGAGTGATCAAAGAGGCTGGAGGAGCTGCATGCTAGAAATACAAATGTTAAAGGCAATTCTAATAAGGACTCAGAAAGAAAGAGGACAGCTCTAGAGAAAGCTTCCATCTTCTTAGAGAATACATAAATAATCATGAACAGAATGCTGGTAGAAATAAGGATGTTAAAAGCCATTCTAATGAGGTCTCAGATGGAAATGAATAACACGTCAATGGAAACTAGAGGAAATGCAATCTTTTTTATGAAGTGGCAGAGAACTTGGCTAAATTATATTCCTGTTCTAGTGTCTTGTGGAAGCAAAACTTGTAAGTGATAAATTGGGTATTTAGCTGAGGAGAATTCTAAACAAAGTGTTGAGAGAGTAGCTTTGTTCCTCCTACTTATGGTAAAAAATGTGTGAAGAGAGGAAGGAATTGAAAAAGGAATTGTTAAGTGAAAATGAACCAGAACTTAAAGATTTGGAAAATTCTCAATTTTTTTACATTACAAAAAAATAAGACAGCATATTCAGAAAAGAGCAACAAGGGTGTGGCAAAACTGTAGGATGAGAAAGAGATTATGAGCTTAAACAAGCAGAAATACTGCTAGTTTGATGTGAAAGGGTGAAATGAAGGAAGGCTGCTGGACTTAGATTCTACAGGAACTGAATGTAGAGCTATTTAACAGCAAATATGTACTATTCTTAAAGAAGGGAAGAATCAGGAGCCTGGGTAGCTCCGTAGGTGAAGCATCCTATTCTTGGTTTCAGCTCAGGTTATGATTTCATGGTTAATGAGACTGAGCCCCACATTGGACTCTGCATGTCCACAGAAGCATAATGTGAAAGGAAGGAGGATGCTGTGAGACAAAAAAGGACTGATTACTGGGTGTAGATATTTCCCAGGAGTTTCTGCGGTGACATAATACAGGCAAGTGAAGGTCCAGTAGCAGCATTTATCACAACATTCATCACCAACCCCTTCTATCATGAGTGGGACCTTGAGAACATCATCCTCTTGGATTGCACGTGAGAAAAACGAGGAAGGTGAGATATCAAACATCATCCTTACCTTCTCAGTTCAACATCATACTCAATTTCACCATCTGAATCTCTTTCGTAAGTTTGTTACATTGCTTCTGTCACTTATCATGTCTTTCCTCTTACCTTTCTCTTTTTTAAATCCCTGCTATTAAGTGGTATTAATTGGATCATATGACTGGATCAGGGAGTTACTATTTTGTTAATCTCGATCTTCTTTTTGCAGTGATTTACTAGTCATGTATTTACTTCTTGGCCTGACTGAAAAGCCAGAGGCAGGAAGCTTTTCAGCTTCTTTTTGATTTCTACCGTCTACCTTCCCATCTTAGTTTCTGGACCTTTAACCCTCCCTCTCAGATCATTCCATCACTTCTGCCATTTTTCAAGCTTTCCTTTTTCCTTTACACAGTGAAAGTTAAAGCAATCAGAGACCTGAGGTTGCAGAGCAATCACTAGTTTGAAACCAAAGTAAAAACAAGGAGAAATAAACTTGAAAACTGTTTTGCCTGGGGAAGACATTTGATGATGTAAGAATAATTTAGCTAAGACTTTTAACAAATACAAATGGGCACACATGGGCTAACTTGAAAATATAAAACACTAAGGTACTGCAAATTCAAAGGAATCCATCATTCCTTAGAGTTTCTTTGACAAAGACCTTACTAAATTACTCACTAAAGGACTGAAGAAGGGAGAGACTAAAGAAAAATTTCCTGGTAGTGCAGGGTTGGGTCAGGAGAACAGTAGCCACTATGGAAAAACCACAAAAAACTCATCTGAATTTCTCTCAACTACCTCTCGTACTACAGAAGAGCCATAAGCCTTTGTCCTTTGTCCTTAAGCCTCTGGACAAAAGCCAGAACACTCTATCACTCTCATGGCACAGGCAAAGATAAATTGCTAATGGGGAAAGAAAAGAGAAAATGTTTTTCTCTGTGGGTCTTTCAGAAAAAATATCTTTGACTATTTTAGAATCCCTAACATTGGAGGTGGTTACAGGTCTCTGAGAAGACTTCCTATGAGAACCAGCAACAGAGCATCTTCTTAAGATGGAGCAGAACACAAATAAGAGATAACACCCTTTCCCAGCCCTCTGCCCCACAAGTAGCAAGTCTTGAGAGACTAGTAATAGCAGTTTACTCCTGTTGCCAGGCAAAACTGTGGAGAAAGAACATACCTAATGTATAAGCACAAAGACAGCACCAAGCCTGAGAGTAAAGCAGACACTGAAGAAAATCTCTCCAGCAAACTAGCTCATACACTAATGCTAGAGGAATTTAGAAATATGTTGTCCAAGGAAATGAAATATAACAACAACAAAACCCAAACCCATAGTGATTCCTAATGAGATTGACTCAACTCCCCACATTAAAGCCAAGCAAAAGAAGAGACGCGCCCATTTCCTGGTATAAATAATATAGGCCTTAGTCTCTACTGTACCTACAACATATCTAGATTTTAACCAAAAATTATAAAATGAAGAAAAAACACTGTCAAGGGATAAAGTAATCTACAAAATGAGATTCAGATATAATACTGAGATTGTAATTATCATATGGGGAATTTAGGCTAATTATAAATGACATATTAAAGGTACAGTGGAAAAGGTAGACATCATGCAGAAAAACATGAGTAATTTCAGCTGACAAATGGAAACTCTTAAGAAAGAATCAGATTAAAATGCTAAAAGTGCAAAACATGGTAACATAGATAAAGAATGTTGTCATAAGTAGACTTCATAAAACTAAAGAATCAGTGCTGTTAAAAATAAACCAATAGAATAAACACTTTAAAACAAAATATTGCATCCAAGAGCTGTGGAAAAATATAAAACAGGTTAATATATATATAAATATTTGTAATGCAAGAAGGGAGAGATAATTGCAGAAAAAATTTTAAAAAATAATCATTGAGAACTTTCTAAAATTACTATAAGAGAACAAATCAAAGACCTAAGATGTTTAGAAAACACCATGGGGATAAATTCAAAATACAAAGTACACACACACACACACACACACACACACACATTTACATTCAAGGACACATAATGTTCAAGCTGCTAAAAACCAACTATTGAAACAAACTTTTTGAAAGCAACTAGAAAAAAGATACAAAATATGAGGAATGAGTTACGAATTACACATAGACTTCTCAGCAGAAACTATGCAAATCAGAAGACAATAAAGTGACAGAAGACAATGGTGTAAACACTACAAAGGGTGAATTTTACTGCATATAAATTGTCATTTAAATAAAAATAAATGACATCCCAAACATAAACTTCTCTTACCAAATACAATAATTTCAATGTTTTAATCAAATTTGTAGTAGTATTTTATCAATATTTATCAGAATATAATAAGTAGTTACTACATAAGTCAAAATAAGAGCATGAAAACATGGAAAAAATTGTAGGAAGATTTATAAAATGGAAAGCATCTTGCTCTATGCAAATATAATGCATATATTATTTTTTCTTCTTTTCATTTTCCTGAAAATTAAAAAAAGTCAATAAAAATGAGCACTTGCAAAGAAAATGAGCACATTGCAATTATAAAACATGTTATTCTAGCACTCTAGCATAGTTCATATGGGCTTGTGAAAAAATGCATTTCATTTAATCAGTAATTCTAGTCTTGAAATGCAATTATCATGTCAATGCTGTTTTTTTCCCCACCATTACTTTCAACAAGGTATCCTTAAAATATCTTGATATTGCATTCATGTTTAGGCTTTCAAAGTAAGAATATTTTGAAACTGGTATCATCTCTTATGTTTTTAAACATATTCTCTTAGGTTTTGTAATGCAACTTGTAGTTAAGCTTCAGATCTATACAAAAGCAATTAGGATTCTATAGGAAATAACACTGGCTAGGTTAAAGAGAAAATAAATGTATTGAAAGTAGGTCACTTAATTCACAAAACCAAAGGAAATCTTGGACAACGAGAATGAAACACGTTAGGAGTAGAGCAAGAACCATGCCCCTTGGTATTGCAAGAAATAGATTGGTCAGGATGTCATTACATCCCTTACTATACTTTTGACCCTAAACATGAGGCAACCTTGAGTTTGTTGCCAGTAGGCAATGGATGCATCCATCACTGGATTTATTTACAAAGGAGTTTTGATTTTCTCTATGTCTCTTCCTCAAAATTCAGTGTTTTCCACAAGAACATTTCATTAGGTTATATGCCTTCAACCAATATTCTAAAGCCTTTCTTCTTCATTTGATCCTTGGTCTAATCTTTGGATTTTTACAAAACTGATTGTGAGTGTCCTCTACTTACAAAACTTCATTAATTCTCCACTTCCTACTGAATAGGGTACAAATATTTTGCATTGTATTCAGGAATCTCTATGATCTGAACACTACCTACATCTTTTCTACTGAGTGCTCCCTCTCATCCCATCTTAAGTTATACTAAGTTACTTGCATTTATTATAACATGCTTTGAACTTTCACATCTTTCTATTTTCCCTCATGCCTTGTTTGCCACATAAAATGTTATTCTTTGACTCTCCAGCCCCACCAGTTGCATTCATATCTATTCAAATGCCAACTCAAGATGCAGCTGGAATTTCCTTCAATCTGCTCTCAGGAAAATGAATCTCCTTTTCTTTTTGCTATCTTTGTATCTTGTGTATATTGCTATTATTGCACCTAATTTAATAATTTATTTATTTACATCAGTCTTGGCTGACCATGAATTCCATAAGAGAAAATTCTTTGTTTTATTCAAATTTGCATTCTTTATACACAGTGAACTATTTGTCACATTATAATGCTTGCAGGAAGACCCCCTTCCAAAAAGTAGAATAGGAGAGAAAATCATATATACACAGATAACTTCAGCTCTGATTGGAAAATGTTTATACCATTATAGAGGTACAGATAAAATTTTATGGGATTTCAGAGGCAGAGGAGATTATTTCTGGCTTAGAGGAGAAATCTTTAAACAGATGTTCAAACTAGTAAACACATCAAGTATATGCTGAGATATTTTGAAAGAAGATGTATAAAAAACACAAAGTTATAGTTGTCTCTAATGGATTTAGCTAAATAAAATATATCTAGAAGGCAGGATAAAATCACTCCTATACTTCATAAAAGTGAAAAAAAGAATTACTTGGAGTCAAAGCTAAATGAATATTGATTTAGAATCAAAGAAAGGTTAATTCTGAGAAAGCAATGAGGCAATTCGAAAGAGACGATGGTAGATAAATGTTATTGTTTTCTAAAATGACAAATGTTAAAATTTTAAGACTTAGATTTCTGGAAGAATGCTGAAAACAAATCCTTGACATAATCCTATGGGTATTAAATATAAAGGACATAAACATCTCTAGAGTAAGTAAATAATCTTATAGAACTGAGGGCACATGTTGCAATCAAGAATAAATTTCACTAGATTCACTGTGTAAATTTGATATTATTTTATTTTTTTAATCTCATTTTGTTTTAAAGACTGAAGGGTTTTCTAATCAAATGGAATTGCACAGATTTTTTATTTGACTATTTGTCAATTCTCACCTATAAGTCCCCAATATATTGCTTAAATAACTAACTGGTTATTAAGCAAACTACATTTCTCCTTCTTGAGCTGATTGTTCTGACAATATGGGGAATGAGAGGAAGGAGAGGAATTGAGTCCTTTCCTGTTTAGTCATTGTTTCTTTTAGAATGTCACTGCAACAGGAAGAGACAATTACAATTTCCAATCTCTGAACCAATGTCTATGCACCTCCTCAACGGTACCAGCACAGCAACCCCTCTTGTGACCTTCCAGACTTAAAAAATCTAAACTGATTTCCTTTTTGCCTCACAGCTCAAGCATCCGTATTTCTTTCTACAGTGGTTATGGGTGTGTTATTTATTTCTCCATTTTGTCCTTTTAACCTTCCAGTGGTTCTTTATCTGAATCCTTTCATTAAATTCTTCCTGCTCAAATAACTGGTGTGGTTTCTGTTTTCCTAAATGGCTCTTAACTGCCAAAACTCCTAACTAAAAATATTTTGTATCTTACATAATCAATACGCTTGATGAAATGATTGAGGATTTTCATTACATAAAATGAGACACGGTCATTTAGCAATTTGTTGAAAAACTTTGCCAAGAGGTATAAATTAACGGTTCTTTAAGGGAATTAAATGAAATTTATAGATTCATTCTTTTTATTTAGTTTTTATCATTTTTAAAACTTTCCAATATAATATTATTGACCATTTTTAATATTATCAATAACAATCCAATAAGAAAAATTGGCAGTGATTTCACAATTATCTTTAGTGTTAAGCAGAAGATGAATGATAGTTGGTCCAAGATATATGAAAAACAATTTCTTTCTAAAGTGAATAGTTAGTCTGGATCCTCCATAAAGTGCAATTACACATCTAAATCTAATGAAAAATATAAGTCTGAATTTATTTCTCTCTTTTAAAGATTCAGTAGATAATTATTTGTTCAATTTATATTTAACATGTAGTTTATCATCTCAAAAGATTTAGTCCACTGGTTTTAAATAATCTTAGGAAAGGTTTGACTTTAATATTATGATTACAATTATGTTAAATACAAACATATAGACAGAGCTTGAAAGTATTATATTAAAATTACTGATGGGGCTCCTTGGTGGCTTAGTCAGTTAAGCCTCCAACTTCAGCTCAGGTCATGATCTCACAGTTCATGGGTTCGAGCTCCGCAATGGACTCTATGCTGACAGAACGGAACCTGGAGCCTGCTTTGGATTCTGTGTCTCCCTCTCTCTCAGACCTTCCCACATTCATAGTCTCTCTCTCTCTCTCTCAAATATAAGTAAACACATTTAAAAATAAATAAATAAAAATAAAATTAGTGTTAGCGGGATGTGATTATGTGTGGGTTTTGTCCCTCAGTGACCTACACATTAACTTGGGCAGAAGTGCCCCACTAAATTTATCTAAAATATTATGCCCTTTCCTTTATCTCAGACTTTGGCCTAGAGAGCAGAAATCTAAATACCTATCTGCTTTCCTACTTTCAACTAGAGTCTATTTCCCACTATCTATATGAGCCAAATTAGATCGTAAGAAAAATATCTAAATTTATAAATGTTTCAGGGTGGTTGTTTTTGTTTTGTTTTTTATTCTTAATATTAACTTACAGCAATGGAACACTTTCCTTTTACATCTAATCTTGGTCTTGTGATAGGGGTCTTGTTCTAGACGGTGTAATTTCTGAATAGACACAGAATGGATGTGATGAATGACAGATATGAAAATGATAGTGTATTCTTTTTTCTTGTTTAAGGAGGTTTCTATAATCTGGAATTTCAGGGAGAATTGGAGCTTTCTGTGTATTGCAGTCAACCATAGTGTCCTCATTAGAAGTGTATGAGTACAGGGGCGCCTGGGTGGCTCAGTCGGTTAAGCATCCGACTTCAGCTCAGGTCTGGATCTCACGGTTCGTGGGTTCGAGCCCCGCATTGGGCTCTGTGCTGACAGCTAGCTCAGAGCCTGGAGCCTGTTTCAGATTCTGTGTCCCCCTCTCTCTGACCCTCCTCTGCTCATGCCGTCTCTCTCTCTCAGAAATAAATAAAACATTAAAAAAAATTTAAAAAAAAGAAGTGTATGAATAAGCATCATTGATGTTGCATTTATTAATTACATCTCATTTCTATAATGTAAGCATGAGAGACACACCAATGTGTCCAATAAATTCATGCTCTCCCACCTTAATCATAGAGTTATGACTAGCAAGACTCTGAGTGACCTGCAACTACATATTCCACCCTCCTTGGCATCTGAGTGTGGCCACATGACCAGATCTTGCCAAGAGAATATATATATATATTCCTGAGACATTATAATGTATATATAATTGTTCCTGAGACATTAGAATTTTTAGGCTTTGGAAGACAGCTATGCTTGGGTGTGGGGGGGAGGGGGGAGATGGGCATGGAGGAGGGCACTTGTGGGGATGAGCACTGGGTGTTATATGGAAACCAACTTGACAATAAACTATTTGTTTAAAAAATAATACTATTGGTATTTTGATAGAAGTTGTGTTGACTCCATAGATTGCTTTGTGTAGTATGGACTTTTTGATAATATTGATTCTTCCAATCCATGAGCATGGTATGTCTTTCCATTTATTTGTGTATTCTTTCATTAATGTCTTACAGTTTTCAGAGTACAGGTTTTTCACCTCCTTGGTTGAATTTATTACTAGGTATTTTATTCTTTTTAATTAAATTGTAAAAGAGATTGTTTTCTTGGTTTCTCTTTCCGCTGGTTCATTGTTGGTGTATAGAAGAAATGCAACAGATGTCTGTATGTTGGTTTTGTATCCTGCAAATTTACTGAATTCATTTATTAGTTCTGGCAGTTTTTCTGGTGAAGACTTTGGAGTTTTCTGTGTATAGTATCATGTCATCTGTGAATAGTGACGGTTTTACTTCTTCCTTGCCAATTTGGATCCCTTTTGTTTCCCTTCTTGTCTGATTGCTGTGTCTGTGGTTTCTAGTACTATGTTGAATAACAATAAATCTAATTATTAAAAAAAAATACCAAACATTAACATTATTGGGATTATGGGTGATTTTTAGCTTCTTCTTTTATACTCTTCTATATTTTCCATATTTTCTACTAAAAACACCCACATTGTCTTAGAAATAAAAATATAATTACTAAATCTATAATTATTGCTTGAATAAAATTACCATTAAACTTAAAAAAAAGAATTTTTAGACTTTGGTTTGTTTGTTAAAGTAGTTAGAGTTATACCAATGTATTGAACTCACACCCTTACTTCACAATAGCGCTTTTGGCAGATTTTATATAATTTCATTAAAAATATATATCATCAATATTTTACATATCTTCAGGCACTTTGAAAATTGAAAGTTTAGAGAGGCCATTAAGATAACTATGAGGTTTTTCTTACATTAATTTGTACCTAGTCTAAATGCAAGCCCACAGTCCCACTGTCACATTTCTGTAACACAAAAATCTTTGAAAACCATCATTTTGTTTGGTTTGATTAATTTCCTGGAAACTTCTTTGGTGGAAAAACTCAACTTGGCCTGAATTCAATTAATATCTGAACTGAACTGATGTGAAGCTATATACAGTGTAAATATTCATAAATTTTGCTACAGTAAATGTATCTGGTTGTAGGGTGCATCACCCAACTATGCTAGGAGTGGTATGTAATAAAGGATATTTGTGCCTTATTCACTTAAATAAGTCTAAAACATTCTGAAATCTGAAGCAATTTTAAGCCCAAATATTTCAAATGAGTTTGTAGGCCTTCATTTTCTAGGTGCTTCAGAATGGTATGTGACCCAGCACAAAAATAATGAATGGATGGATGAAAGATAGTTAGATTAGATAGATAGATAGATAGATAGATAGATAGATAGATAGATTCATGGGATTAAACATTAATATATGATTTCATAGGGTGGTAAGACCAAATGTCTATAAATTTCTCTTTTCTTCCCCATACATGCTTTATAACACTTAGAGTAAGCAAAATATTCTATCTTCTAGAATGATTTCTTTAAGGTAAGTGACTTCTTTTCCTGTTTCAAGATTTATGACAAGTAAATTTAGAAGGCAGTTTTACAGCTTTTCTTAGAAACCTCTACTACTATTACAACACTTCTAGCTTTCCTAGTGAAGTGATGATTGCTTCTAAGTTCTTTTTAACCTGGCAAATGTGTGGTAATATTTTCAATAGACCATCTCCAGTACTGTTGCCCAGTAATTGGGGAGTAATTTTATGGTGAACTGGAACTTCAAAACAAATGTTTCAGTGTTATCTTGAAAACAAGTGAGCCAAGGCTTTCTTTGAATATTTCTCACATGTATGAATTCTTCATATTTCCATATATAATATTCTCTCCTGTTTATTTTAAATTTGAATTGGAGTCCAAGCTTACATGCTTGTCTATAACTTGGATTATAAATTAAATATTATCTCTAAATAAAGGTAGGCTTTTTGTATAAAGTAGGTTTCTATTTTCTTTTTGGTTCTCACAGATATTTGTAAGAAAGTTGTCATCTAGCTCCCATTTTTCTGTCATGTGTGGGGTATAATTTCAAGATAAATAGCTGTATGTAATAGCACCAGCACTATTTGTTTGGGAAGGTAATGGAATAAATATATGCCATATTTATTTAATATATAGTGGCTCATGGTAACATAATCTATTCTTGAAAATCTTACTCAGCTTCTCTTTTTATTTGAACTTCTAACTTCTTAGACAGTCTTTTTTTTTTTTTTTTTAATGTTTTATTTATTTCTAGGAGAGAGAGAGAGAGACAGAGTGAGCAGGGGAGGGTCAGAGAGAGAGGGAGTCACAGACTGAAACAGGCTCCAGGCTCTGAGCTGGCAGTCAGCACCAAGCCCGACGCGGGGCTCGAACCCACAAACCGCGAGATCGTGACCTAAGCGAAAGTCGGACGCTTAACCGACTAAGCCACCCAGGCGCCCCCTTCCTAGACAGTCTTAATGAAGTCAAGTTTCTACTTTTTACTTGAGCCTGAATAGTTCATTGAGTTTCTCTGAACAAACAATTGTTTCCTCCAAGTACATTTTCCTTATACATGACTACCCAGATGAGTTCAGGCTATCTTGAGATCTCAGTTGAAAAAAGTTGTGAAGTATGCTCAGTCTTAACAAAAATAATTACCCAGATCCTGAGTTATTTAGAACTGGCAGCTGGTACAATAAGTAGTATTCAATTAAGTTTGATATTCATCCAGAAGAGTATTCTAGTATATTGTAGCTAAATGTTATTCAACCCAAAACTCCTAAGAAACATTCAACTAGCATTATTTTAATCACAATTTAAATGTCTACCAATTCTTCTTGAATTGTTTATCTGTAGCAATTAAGCAGAGTCAAAGCTGGCAAAGAAAGTGTCTAAAGGAAACATCACAGTACTTAGTAACTGTATAATGGTCAAGGAAGTTAAATATAAAATGGGCCACAGATAAAGTTAATTTATCTTTCAAGTTGTTTAAATCACATTTGGGAACTAACTTTAAGAACTCTTAACAGGTATCTTTCTGGTGTACTCTGCATTTTGGTCCTGTCTTCCCTTCACTAGAGTGGAAGGGAGGGTGTCTTTAAAAACTAGGGGTAAGTCCGTGTTCCTGACATCTGACTTGAGTATCTTGGAAGCAATATACTGCTTTTGAGCAGTAAAACACATTCTAAAACTGTATGGATGTATAACTTCCAATGCACTATTAGGTAAATACAAAGTAGTCCACAGACAGGTGGGAAAGCTGATTTCACAATACAATTTTTTGTTCAACTCTAATTGATATAAAAGGACTATTCTTACAGACAAATCTAAATCCTATCTATGATTGTAGCTATTTAGAAAGATGAGTGTATTTGTCTGAAGATACCAAGAAACACTCACCTCCCCACCAATCTCTTATTTGAGCATTCTGTTCACATAGTATACACTATAATCTCTATCAGTCTCTTTTTATCTGTCTTTCTCTCACTAAATATATGGTTTCTTGCTAGTGTGATACACGTCAATCAGATTATAGCTTAGGTGTTTGTAATAGAGAAGTAATGTTTCAGGTATTCTGCATCTGTGGTGTTGATTTTAAATTCTTTATATCTTGTTCAGTACTCATATGAACTCATTACTCTCCTTGGGAATGCTCTTTTGCATATAACTTGTATAAAATTGTAATAATCATAACAATTATACATAATTATAATCACTATTATAATTATAATAACCATTTTCATGATAAAAATCTGACTTCTATCAGAGCTTTTTGTTTAAAGAAAATTTCTAACATCATTTATATGTACATAAAGCTAATACAAACTTTTCTAATACATAAGAGTTTGAATCAGACAGCTTGACTTTAAAAAAAATTTTTAACGTTTATTTTATTTTTGAGAGAGAGAGAGAGAGTAGGGGGAGGGGCAGAGAGAGAAGGAGCCTCAGAATCTGAAGCAGTCTCCAGGTCCCAAGCTGCCAGCACAGAGCCTAATGCTGGGCTCGAACTCATGAAGTGCGAGATGATGACCCAAACCAAAGTTGGATGCTTAACCGATTGAGCCACCCAGGTGCCTCCCAGACAGCCTGACTTTTAATCTTATTTTTTCTACTTACAGCCTATGTAACCATATTGAACTTTCTCACCATCTCGTGAATCATATTCTCCATCTATAAGTATAGAGATAATCTTTTAGATTTGTTTAGGGAATAAAATAAGTGATAAGAAGTTCTTATGGTACTCATCACATACTAAGAATTTATTAAATGTTCAGTACACTATTAGAGTAGCATAGAGATATTTTTATTTGTCAGATATATAAGAATAAATGGGGGGAAAAACCCAATATTGATTCTACAGACCACTTGCCAAGAATAGAGCAGTAGTTCTCAAAGTTGACAAGCAGCATCAGCATCACCCAGTAACTTGTTAAAAATGAAAATTACCAGGCCTTGAATAGACCTATTAAACCAGAAATTCTAGTGGGTAGGGCCCAGCAATCTGTGCTTTAACAAACACAGGTGATTCTGATGTATACTAAGGTTTGCAGAGCCCTGGAATGACGAGACAGAACTTTCCAGGAGAGAAGAGTCAAGGGTCTGCAGCACAGGGTTTTAGGTGCTAAACTGTGAGTTATATGGCTTTGAAATAAACTTAGGACATATAGTTAGGACTGGTAACTGAGCTCCCTAGGACCTCACAAAAACGTATGAAATTCTAGTAAGGAACAGAGTTCACTTCAAGCCACTGGGCTTGAAGAAAGTGGAAACTGATGAGAAGATACAGACTAGTCAGGTTTTAGATTTAGTTGTAGAATCTGAAAAACAAGGCAGAAGTCAGTTGCCAGAGCTAAAAGTCAAGGAGTCTGGAGCAAAATTCTTATACCTAAGGCACAAGATCAGATCCATCTGCACTGTTCCACCCAATGCTTGATCACCTGCATATCATCCTAGAGCATTGTAAGGGCACTGAAGGTCTAGAGCCTAGAGCAGGTGGCAAGATGGAGGCAGTGGCTTCCACTGAAGACAGAGAATGATGCATCGCCAGGGGTACAGAACACATTGATACACCAAAACCTTAATTTTCCCTTCTGGATCCTGGGGAATATCTCTAAAATGGCTTCTGAGGTTGATATTCTAAGAATCAGAAATTTGCTGTTAGCATAAATCCATAGACGAACGAGAGAGGGACAGGAAAGAAAGGGTGTGGAGAGAGAACGCCAGCAACAATGGCAATAATATAGTCATGAATCATTAAAAGCAATATTTATGTTATTTTATTTTAAACAACAACAACAACTCAGAGCGTGCCCACGCAACATCAAAATGGCAGTCAAAGACATACCTAGATAGGGTAATTCAGCTTATGTAAGAGCAAAATGATGGAAATTTATCCACCCACTTTCAGCCCTTTGCCAGGATGGTACTGGTTGTCAAAACTGAAATGCCATAGCCACCAAAAGCAATTGCTCTACAACCATAATAAAGGCCTTAATTCCTGTGTCTTTTTAGCATATGAAATTTAAAATATTATTTTCACAATTCATTACCATCATTTCTGTGTTCTATATGCCAGATGATATGCTAGAAACTTAGCACACAAAATATGTGGACCACTGTCTCTAGCCACAAAAATCAATATACTTTTGATTAATTATCATTTCAAATTTTCTCTTGTTCTAGTGCAAAAGGGAATCTTCAGTGACAAGGATTTGTGACTGCTAAAAAAATCTCTGGCAAGTACTCTAGACTCTATAGTACTCACAAGCATATCTAGGAAATATAGTAATTCCCTGTTTAGGGTTCCTATGAATAGAGCTTGAATTTTACACATTTTCTTGAGAAACATATTGAGAAATGACCCAACACGACAGAAATACTGAAGGAAAGTCGGAATGTGTGGTCAGTCGTAAATGATCGTATGTTATATCATTGCTTACATATATACAAAATATAAGCTTTTGATCACTAAAAATGCTGTGGCTAAGCAAGCATTTGAACAAAGATCCTTTTACATGTCACTATGGATACTTATACTACGACATGAGGTTTTTTTTTGCTATGTAGGTTTAGTAATTCTGCATCACTTCTGTTTGTTCCTGGCAAAATTCCTCCTTTTTACAAGGCTTTTACTCTCTTCTTTTGAGCTTATTTCCAAATATTTCTAGTATATTTTTTAAAAAATATTTGTTTGTTTGTTTGTTTAAATTAGTTACAGCATTCCAAAACCCGTCCAAATGCTCATCTTGGCTAAGAAAACAGACATACAAATACACACTGGCTTTCTAATAATAAATAATCTGTTATAATTGAAAACTATCAGAAGGACATGTACTACTATGGATTCTTCAATGTGTATCATTCAAAAGTGATACTATGAACATAAATTGTTTATATACAGTGCATAGAATTCTCTCTGCATTTTGTCTGGAAAAAATATTTTCATAGAAAGTATTAAATATTAAAAATCAATAGCTGAAGCTATGAATGTGAAAAATACCTTATTCAAAATGCATTCTATATATAATGCCTTGTAAATACTTAAGAAAGTTGTAGTTCAAGGAGAGAAATGTAAAAGAAAAAGTAGTTATGCCCATTCATTATAATTATTTACTTACTGTATAAGTAAATCCATCTGATAAGTGTTCATTTTCTATTGATTTTCCATATGTTACATTGTCTTCTAGTAGGTATGGGAAGGTAAGTTGTGAGCTCATAGTTTGTGCAGTGTACCTCTGGCTCAAATTTAATCATATGTCATATATCCATATTCACATAAACACAATGGATCTTGTAAAGCCCCATAACAAACTAAACTTGGTTTTATTGCTTTTATCTCTGTAGTGGTAGCTTGAAAAATGATTTTCCTGTTTAAAAAAATTACTAAAATTGATTTCCATGGGAAAGTATTTGCAACGTTCCATAAAATTGCTAGGTTACAATTGATTATTTAATAAAACTATTTGATAAGGTTCTAAGAAGATTATTTCAAAGCATTTAGCTTTATGTAGGCAATTAAATTTGCAATGAAATGCAGTAAGAAACTAAAATGTCTATCACAGAGGTTTTGGTATTGCTTCACTGAGTATTTACTACCATTTGCTGGCCAGCACTGTAGCTCTTATACTGGAAAATATATTATTAAGCATTTTCATAAATGCATTAAATTCAGTTTAAAATAGATATGCCTAAATATTCATTATGACTTAAAGGATTTTAGGAGATTTTAAATTTATCCTGAAAGTTATCAAAAACTTTTCCTTTTAATCAAATGTTTGTTTACTATCACTTTTGGCTCCCATATCATCCTTACATAAGTTTTACATGGATAATATATATTTCTCCTGATTAATTTTTTTTTCTGAGAGACAGACAGAGAGAGAGAGCATGAACAGGGGAGGGTCAGAGAGAGAGGGAGATTCAGAATTTGAAACAGGCTCCAGGCTCTGAGCTTGCCATCAGCAGAGCCCGATGCGGGGCTCGAACCCACAAACCGTGATACCATGACCTGAGCCGAAGTCAGATGCTTAACCGACTGAGCCACCCAGGTGCCCCTTGATTAACTTTTTAAATGATAAACAACTTGTCAGTCATAACTAGAATACATGTAAATTATTAAAGCAAAATATAAAAGAACTATGACATTAGTGGAGTCACTTTCTAAAGAAAGCATCATTTTAGAACAAAAGGAAACCATAATTTTAAGTCCAGAATGTCTCTCCTTCTGTTTTAACAAAGTCCATGTGAATAGTGCCAATAGCCTGCTAAGCACTCTCACTATCATACTCTGATTTAGTAAAAAACTAAATGTCTTTAAAGTTGAGAAAAACACATCATTCACTTATAATACTAACAGTAATTAACAGGACACCAGAATGTGCTCATGATGGAGAAAGACTGAAATAAGATTCACCTAGCTTTAACTCTGTCTTTATCATGCAAAAGAGCATATTGAATTTTAAGAAAGTGAGAATAAATTTATTGCATAGGAATAGCTTTTCAAAAGAAATTCCTAAAGAAGAGCTAGTCATTTTATTTTCTAATGTTGGTATTTATATTAGGATATACTGTCATACATCACTATGTTATAAAAATATTACTGAAACTCTAACTCGATACATAGAATCAATGTTTTTGGTTTAGACATCTCTGATGTAATAAGACATTTCATTTTCCAAAGAAATCTTTGAAAGGAATATCTGGTATTGATTCTCCAACATGCATTCCATCAGAATACCACAAAATATTTCCTATGAGAAACCTTCATTATCAGCTATGTGTCTTGCAAAGGATTGACCCTAGCACCAACTCCAAGGACATGTCTGGCTTGGCTAAATCTAATTAGCTTGCTCCACTTCCTAGATATAATGATTTGTTCAAAGAGGATGCAGATGAATTAGAGTTAAAGAGATGTGGGATAATTTATACTGAGACATAAAAGAAAGAGTTAAGCTTATTCTCTCCTTCAGGACTTGTGGTAAAATCGCATGAGACTTGGTGCTATTCCATTCTTGCTACCATAAGGGGACCAAGTTTGAAGATAAAGTTGAAGAAAGCCAAGAAGTGTAGACTAACAGAGCCTGATTTTAATATTGTTAGAATCTATTGGATCAATGCATGTTTAGAAGGCAAATCGACACATAAACTATCAGTTACATAAGCCAGTAAACTGCCCTTCTTCCTCCCTCCCCCCTCCTTTTCTAAATTAAAAAACATTAAATGTAGTGTAAATTGAGTATTTTGTCAGTACCAAATGAAATATTTGAAACAATTATGAAATCTTTAATGAGCACATCTTTATTTCCATACTGAAACTCATCAAGTTTATGTAACTTGGCCAAGGTTAGGCAGCCAATGTAGAACTGATTTCAAATTCTGCTCTAAATGGTTCCTAAATCTAGATTCTTTTCTTTATACCAGATAGACCTTTTGTTGTTAACTAAACCTCACTATGGCAGACCAGAGGCAGGAACCTAAGTTTTCTGATGACTAATCCAAGTATTTTTACAGTGCCAATTCTAATAAATAGATTTACCATAATAAGACAAGGTAGGCAGTCTAACAGATGCTTATCTTTTATCTCCTTTCTCTAAACATTTGCATCTTTACCCTTTTATCTACATGCTCTGAAGATATCCCATGGTCCTTTGATAGAATATCATTTTTCAAGATAAAAATATGTCCAGATTTGGCAGATTAGAGTTGTAGGTTCTCAGTGCAATTCAGTCCCTATTGCCTTGTAAATAAAATATGCCATCAAAAAAATTCAATATCATCCCCCTCCCCTAATTATATAAACTTGAATAAGACATGGGACTCTTGAATTAAGACACGGTACAGAATATAACACTCCAAATCACAAACATTTATGATAATAATCAAACAAAATTAAGTTTTAAAGTTGAGATAGTAAAGAAGCAATTTTCCAGAGCCTATAATAATTTAGCTACTTGACTTCTTAAATGTGGCTTAGTGTTATAAATCATTTTCTGAACCTTAAACTTCTTCTAATATAAAAAGAAGTCATTTCTTTAACAAAGGTAGTGAATTGTTTCCAATTTATTTTATTATGGCAAATACAGAATATACATAATATTTTAGAAGAACTTGGCCTATTTCTTAAGCTAGCAATAAAGTGTGCAAATTGATAGTTCACTGGCCATTCAAAGATCTTTTATTTTGTTAAGCAGCATATTTAGTTTGTAAACTGTGCATTCTATATTGCAAAGACCAATTAAAACAATCTTTCTGAAAAATAAATAAGTAACTAAAGAAAGTAAGAACAAATATTAAGAATAGCAACAAAAAATCCCAGAGAACTGTATCTGCAAAGTTTAACTAATATTACAAAGACATTTAAATATAGAACAGTAAACTCTAAGAGATTTGGATCAAAAAAGAAAGAAGAAGAAATCTTACATTTATGTCCAGAATTTGAACATATTCTTTAAAAAATACAACAAACAAACAAAACCTCTCTCTTCAGTTATTTTGTGATTGACAAAAAGACAGTTCTTTTTCTCTGAATCTCAGAAGACCCTTAAAATATCTTGACATGATACAGTTATAGCCTAAAGAATTATCTGTCCCTTTTCATCCAAAATGACTCAAATGGAATTATTAAAAGAACACAGAGAAAAGCTAAATATATATTTTACATAAACCATAGTTTTATTTTCTACTATAAAAACATTTGACTTATGCTTCTAGAATCTAGCTCATTAGATATATAAAGAAAATGTTTATAAATAATTATATATACAGACTTAACCTTTAATAGTAAAATATCTATAAAATGTATATTTCTTAATCAGCTTTCATTTGATGCTTGAACATATAAATATATTTTGGGGCCCCTGGGTGGCTCAGTTGGTTAAAGTCTGACTCTTGATTTCAGCTCAGGTCATGATCTCAGGGTTCCATGAGTTCGAGCCCTGCATCAGGCTCTGAACTGACAGCAGGGAGCTGCTTGGGAGTCTCTCCCTCCCTCTCTCTCTCTCTCTCTCTCTCTCTCTCTCTCTCTCTCTCCCTGCTCCTCCCCACTTTGAACGAACTCTCTCTCTCTTTCAAAACAAACAAATAAACCTTAATAACTAATTTATTTATTTATTTATTAATGTCTTTTAACAGAAAAATTAGAAACACACAATTTGCTCAAACACATGTATTTTGTTTTTCCACTTAATTTAATTAATTGCATTTAACTTTATAATAGTAAGAAAATAAAAATTTGATTCAAGTTTGAACCATGTTTAGTAGATAATAAAATCAAAGTAAATGATGATTTCAGTATTTGAATCTGGAAACAGCAATAATGTTAATAATAGGCATTGTTCATTTTCACAACTTTTAAAATTATTTCCACATGATATTATAGTGACATAGTGTATCCATAATTGAATTATCTTAAAGTTTTAAATAATTAGATTGAATTGTATGCCTGAATACATAAGGAAATTATAGATAGATAATAGTAATTGCATTCCACCATATGTGAAACAATGGAAAAATTAATTATTTAAACTTATGTAATCCCTCATCAATTAGATAAATTGAGCCATAAGTATTTTGGGTCAAACATTCAGTCAGCCTGAGTGACTTGCACTTTAGGAGAGGCCAGATTTAAAACAAAATTTTCATTTAATACCTGGACCAGTATACTCACAACTTACAACTTACCAACATGTTGAATTCATTCTAAGAAGATACTGAGTGCCTCTTCAAGGTTTTGGTCTGCCTTTTCTTCATAACTGTTTTTTTTTTTTTAAATTTATTCATTTACTTTGGAAGAGTGAATGTGAGTGGGGGAGAGACAGAGAGAGCAAAGAGAGAGAGAGAGAATCCCAAGCAGGCACTGCATGCTCAGCGCAAGGCCAATGTGGGGCTTGATCTCACAAACACCATGAGATCATGATCTGAGCTGAAATTAGCAATCAGGTGCTTAACTGACTAATCCACCACTTTTATAACTTCTTTTAATATTTTACTACAGAATGCAATTAGCATACTCTCTTTAAGCAATTTGTCTTCATTAAAAAAAAAAAAAAAGAATGCTTAAGTAGACCTGAGGATTGTGCATTTATGAAGACCATATATTAAGGGAAAAATGTACAGTTGACCCTTGAACAACATGAGTTTGAACTGCATGGGTCCACATGGAAGTGTCTCAGTGAATATAGCACAGTACTCTAAATATAGTATTTCCTTTTTGCAGAGGTGCTTGCATTTCTTCACTCTAAGTTAAACACCTGAACCTGAGTGAAGAAGCTGAGGCAACACAAACTTAACAGACTGAAGTTTAAACCTGTTCCAAACATAGCCTTCTCAGTTAATGACAACATCGTATCTTCTAGTTGTTTCAAGTCCAGCTTTCTCACACCCCAAATGTATTTTTTCCTGAAATTCTGCTTCTCTCATGTCAAAAACACATCTGGATTCTGATGACTTCGTACTACATTCATGAATCCACACTGGTCCAGGCATGGATTATGGCAATAGCTATTTGATGGTCTTCCTGCTTCCACCTAAATCCCCTTGTACTCATGTAGTACCAGGACAACAGAGAGTGACCCTTTTAAGTTACATGTCAGATGATTTCATTGCTTGAATCAGATTCTTTCACAGCTTCCCATTTCATTCAATCTATAAGTCAAAATCTTTGTATTGGCCTTACAAAGCCTTATTTCCCCTCCCTTCCTCTCCCTTCCATCCACAGTGGCTTACTTGTCAATTATAGAATTGTCAAAGAAAACTTTCTGTTGAGGGTTTTTTGCTTTGATGCCTTCCTCTGACTTAAAGTCAAAACTATCCTGGCATATGCTTTTATGAAAAATTATCTTAAATATAGAAATAGGCAAAAAACTTAAAAGGTTGGGTATTAGGTTCTTTCAGTGTCATTTGGGAGCATTATTTAACAGGTCCAGCCAAGGATCATTTAAAGGAATGCACTTTATTTGATTCAAGATTTACTTTTGATCTTTGACTATGGACTAATAAAGATTTAGTGAAGATTTAGTACAGTTCCAGATGGCTATAGTCTAGAAGACATTAACTGGTTTTGTATTTAACCTAACAAGTTTATTCTAACATTATTTACTAAGTCACTTATAAATCCCAAGCTCTGCAAAATGTTCATTGATGAGCCCATCTTATTGGTCCCCTCATTAATTAATAATTGAGGGGTGCCTGGGTGGCTCATTAGATTGCATGTCCAACTCTTGATTTCCACTCTAGTCATAATCTCATGGTTTGTAGGATTGAGCCCCAAATTGGACTCTGTGCTAAAAGCACAGACGCCACTTAGGATTCTCTCTCTCCCTCTCTCTTTCCACCTCTCTCTCTCAAAATAAATAAATAAACTTTTAAAAAGAAAATAAAAATTAATAATTGAAATAAAATCTTTGGCACATGCCCATTTTATATTTGTACGAGGGCCATGATTTAACTTTTTAAAAATTATACTTCCATAAAAAAGTTATCCTTTTCAAATATTTGTGTAAAAATCACTACAGTGGGTCCTATAGTTATCATTCTACTTTAAAAATAGCTATACTCCCATCTCTAGTGTCTCCTATCTTTTTTCCTTGTTATTTTCTTTCAATGCATTTCTCAGCTTCTAACACATTATATGATCCACTATTATGTTGTGCTTCTTTCCTTTTCCCTTTCTGTTAGAACATAAGCTCTAAAAGAGGATTTTTTTCTTTTTTCTCACTAATGTACAGTTAGTTCTGCTATAACACAATACACTTGTTCCTAAGAATCACCACATTAATACATAAGCACTACGATATAGTAAAAGCACTTAAATGTGAAGAGAAGTGAAGTTTGCTTGAGAAAGCGGCCTTTAGAAAGATTGCAGCTGCTGCCATATTGTGAAGTAGTGGAAGGAGCTTTATCTGAATTGGATGGCAAATTATCACACCAGCTGTGGGATGTCAAGGACAGGCCATACTTGAAAAAGCATATTCAATGTTTTGTTAACTTTTACATTTTTAAAACAACTATCAAAACCAATAATGGTTATTTTTAAATAAACTACAAAAATTAAAACATTTAAAAAATTTGTGGTGATATTTATGTAATAAATTTCTCAGTTTCCCCCAAGGCTGATTATTCTAGGTGCAAAAGATATTTTTAAATTTATCAAAAATGGCATGGGTTTTGAAAGAATAAGGATGATTTTTCTCGTGTAGTATATGAAACACATTAATTAGTAATTGTTTCCTGTACCTGAATGACCACATCCCAAATAATTAACAATTTATAAAAATACATATTGTGAAATAAGTAGGACTTAAACAATCACATGTATGAAAGCTATTGTGGCTGGGGGCTTATTCACTACCCTGTTTAGATTCTGTTAGAGACCAAGGAATCTTTCAATCAAGAGATATTCATTCTCAAGGACCATAAAGACATTTACAAGATTGTTTATTTTTTTAATGTTTTTTTTTGTTTTGTTTTGTTTTGTTTTTAATTTCGGAGAGGGAGAGACACAGTGAGAGCAGGGGAGGCTCAGAGAGAGAGGGAGATACAGAATCTGAAACTGGCTCCAGGCTCTGAGCTAGCTGTCAGCACAGAGCCCGACACGGGGCTCGAACCTACAAACCGTGGGATCGTGACCTGAGCCTGTCAGATGCTCAACTGACTGAGCCACCCAGGCACCCCTATAGGATTGTTTCTTGGGCATTTGTCATATGCTTCCTCTCAATAAACCAGTATAAAAGTTCTCATTCATATCTTCAACCCAGGGTGGGTTTGGGGAGGGCGAATCTTCTACCCAGCGTAAAACACACAATTCAGATATTCATGGATTCAACTTTCCTCTCCTTCCATTTCTTCTGGGTAGTAGAAGAAAATGCTTAAATAGAAAGGCACTATATAGTTTAGAGAAAACAGAAGTCCACAGAGCACCTACATCCTTTGTTAAATTTTACATGGTTAAAATGTAGCCATTGGTGTTCAGAGGATGGTTTTGGATATTACAATTATGCTTGCCATCCACCTCCACCCCCAAGGAAAACACACAGTTGCCATTTCCAGAAGCCATGCTGCATAAACATACTAACTCAGTAAGAACAGAGAACGTATCATAAATGCAACCTAGCCCCTCTTTTCATCATCATGCTAGTTATGATGAGTCTTAGAGTAGCCACTGAATACAACACAGTGTAGTCTCACTTGGATGTATTTACCTTTTACAATCACTTGGTAGAGATGCTTGAATTTATGTGATCAGAATTTAAATAGACAACATCTTCTATTAATGGTATTTAAATTCTGTGATTCTAATTTGTACAAATTATCTGTGCTGCCTTTAAAGGATTTTATTTTCTCAGTTTCAAACTTTCTAGAACTAATCAGTCTAATTTTTTTATTGGATACACAGTGGTTATGCTGCTGATAACGGTAGAAGGCTTGTGGAAAGGTAGACAGAAATAAAATCATGTGGAAAGGAAAATGTCCCATCTAAGCAATGTGTCTAGTAGATACCAGAAATGACTGTTGAGTTACATCACAATTGGCTTGAAAAAGAGCTGAAATCAATTAAGGACCATGAACTTTTGGTGATTCTGTGATACCAGATGCAAACTGGATCTAAGAAACTGAAGACTATCTTGATCAATGAATAATGATCTAACCACGTACAAACTTACACACGTATCTCATGCTATTAAGAGAGCTAGTTTTGCACCTTAATCAACATTTCCATCATGAACACTATCTCTTTTATCAAATAAAATTCCTCTAGTTTTCTCCTTAACAAACTACCCAGTAAATGTCTTCACTGACTGGTATTCCCTTGCCTGACAGGTTAAAAGAGCCATTAAAAAGTTATTTTTAGTTCTGGTAGTCTGTATTTTATTTCTAGTGATCTTTATTATTTTTGATGTATGCAAACTGAGTTAATGAGAAAGTAACCACTTTTAAAAATGATTTTATGTTTGCAGTGATAATTTCTTTTTGCATTTTTAAAAAGCACTTTATTCTCATCAAATTAAACTATTATTGAAAATCCTATAATATACTCTATACTACAGCTAACATCTGATGTTGTACTGATTTCTATTATTTTGTAAAGTACTGCATAATATCTATGTGCTGCATAATAAATATCTTATAGCTAGAAATAGGTTTATTCTTGTTAATTGAAACACTGTAAAATCAGAGACACATTTGCCATTGGTTTTAATTATTTGACAGATTTCCTGTTAATTATAAGCTACTAAAGCCAGATTTAAAAAGGAACGCTTGGGTGGCTCAGTTGGTTAAGCATCTGACTCTTGATCTCAGGTCAGGTCATGATCTTACAGTTCGTGGGACTGAGCCCCGTTGTCAGGCTCTGTGCTGATAACATGGAGCCTTCTTGGGATTCTCTCTGTCTCTGTCTCTCTGTTCCTCCCCTGCTTGCACTCTCTCTCTTTTTCTCTTAAAAATAAATAAACTTAAAATTAAAATAAAGTTTTAAACAAGGAGCAAATAATAGAAGCCAAAGTAAAGAATGTTTTACTGGGGCACCTGGGTAGCTCAGTCTGTTAAGCATTTGACTTTGACTCAGGTCTAGATCTCATGGCTTGTGGGTTCAAGCCCTGCTCTGCCTGGCTCTGTGCTAATAGCTCAAAGCCGGGAGCCTGATTTGGATTCTGTGTCTCCCTCTCTCTGCTCCTGCCCCACTCATCCTCAGTCTCTCTCACTCTCTCTCTCAAAATAAATAAACATAATTTTTAAAAATTATGAAAAAAAGGTTTTACTAAGAGGAGAACAATGTTTTTTGTTTTAATTCTAAAGTAATAGTATTATTAAACTCTAAATTTCTTTTTTATATGCCAAAGAGATTTGAAGAAGGGATATGCAAGATTTTTTTTTCATTACTCATATAGGAAACTTAAGAGATGAGACTATATTTATTCTAAATGCATATGTCATGTCATTTCACATTACTTAAGATTTATTTTATTTGCTTATTTTTATTATTGTTAAAGCACTGTATGTTCATTTAAAGAAATTTAGAAAGCAAAATAATTTAGCTTCTCCCTAGAATACAGAAAGCTTGAAAGAATGCTACTCCCATGCTAACAACAGGAATAAATAAATTAATTAAAAATCATAAATTTCCATGAAACCTCTGAGAGTTGAAGTTGACAGGACAAAGGAAGTATCCTGAAATCAAGGACAAGAGGCTCCTCAAAGGCAGCCTGGCTGCAGGCACTGGCTCACCTGTGACAGAGCACTGATGGAAGACGGGCTGGGACATAAAAGCAGGTGAGAATAAATCAGACCAGATTAGTAACAAATTACAAATGGTCAAATCTAAGCTATGTTAGAGGATACAATGAGAGATCATCAAGGAGCTGCTGACAAAAGAAGAGTTTCTACCCTCTACTGGCTTTTCTTCCCCCCCCCCCTTTTTTTAAAAAAAATATAATTTATTGTCAACTTGGTTTCCATACAAGATTCAGCGCTCATCGGGACAAGTGCACTCCTCAATGCCCATCACCCACTTTCTCCTCTCTCCCATCCCCCATCCCCCCTCAGTTTGTTCTCAGTATTTAAGAGTCTCTCATGGTTTGGGTCCCTCCCTCTACTGGCTTTCCTTCATCGTCCTCCACAGATTACTAAAGACCCATATGTTAAAGGATGAGAGAGTAAGTAGAGGTAGTCTTTCTTGGCTGTATAGACATAGACTTTCCAAATATGTGGAGATTAATAATTTCACCAAAAGGATATATGGATAGGGAACAAGTCCACAAAAGAATGCTCAACATCACTATTCATTGGAGAAAAGAAAATTAAACAATACTAAATGTTTAGTATTGTTTAGACACAAAATTAAAACCTAAATGTTCTACCACTTTTGAATGTATAGAGACACAGTAGTACATCCATATGATAAATTCCTATTCAGGAATAAAGTTACTGATCAATGATACAGACCACAACACTGATGAATCTCAAATTAATTATGTAAGTAAAAGAAGCCATACTCAAAAGGCTGCATACTTACAACTCATTTATATGACATATAATTTCATTTATATGATATTCTAGAAAAGACAAATCTATAGGGATAGAAAAAAATCAGTGGTTGTCAACTGTGGAATAAAGAAAAGAGAATAAAAAGGAATAAGAGAACTTTTGAGAAAATAGAATATTCCATAATTTACTTGTTGGTATGTTTATATAATCATATGCCTTTGACAAAACTCACAGAACTCTACATTTAAAAAGGTAAATTTTACTGAATGGAGTTATACCTCAATAAGCTTGACTTTAAAAATTATTATCACTTATTAATTTATGACAGCGATAATTTATCTGATATTTTATTATCATATAATCTGATTTTTTATCTGATTATCTGATAAATTATTCTGATAGCAAATATGTATTATGGTTTTATATGCATGTATATGTCAACTAATAGTCACCAATTTATTTGCCCCTTATGTTCAATATATATTTCAAATTAATATGCAAGCGTTAGCTTATTTCATTTCCAAATAGCTTTATAAGGAAGACACTATTGTTGTCACCATTTTATAGCTGGGCAAACCGAGGCTCAAGAGGTCAAGACTCACCCAAGAGCACTGAGTCTGTCAATGGTAATGTAGTGGTTTGAACACAAACTATCTGGGTCCAAAGATCAAGCCTGTAATCTCATTAAATAGTTACATAGTCATACATATTTATATTTAGTTATATATAATCACATGTAGTTATATATATATATATATGCAAAGTTATATATTTCTTTACTATTATTATACACCAAATAATTTTAGAAATGAAGATGACTATAAATTAATGATATAATACTAAAAGACCAAGGAAGAAAAGCATAGACAAAGGAAAAATATATTTTATTCTTCTTATTTGTAGTGGTTATGTTCAAAGTCTCCAGAAACAATGAGAGCAAATGCTGAATCACTGTCCTAGAAGAAATACAAGGTTAAGTGCTTACAAACCTCTGGTCACAACATTTCAATCAACTGATCAATGTATAAACTTGTTTTTAGCATGTTTCTATTAAAAAAAAAAACATTTCAAAAATCCTGGAAGAGAGCACAGGCAGAAATGTCTCTGATACCAGCTGTAGCAACATTTTCCTAGGTATATCTCCTGAGATAAGGGAAAGAGAAGTAAAAATAAATTATTGCCACTACATCAAAATAAAAATCTTCTAAACAGCAAAGGAAACACTTAGCAAAACTAAAAGGCAACTTATGGAATGGGAGAAGATATTTGCAAATGACATATACAATAAAGTGTTAGTATACAAGATATATAAAGAACTTATAAAACTCAATAGCCAAAAAACAAATAATCCAAGTAAAAAAATGAGCAGACACATGAACAGATATTTCTCCAAGAAGATATCCAGATGGTCAAGTGACATATGAAAAGATGTTCAATATAACTCATCATCAAGGAAATGCAAATCAAAGCTACAATAAGATATGATCTCACACCTGTCAGAATGGTTAAAGAAAAACACAAGAAACAAATTGGCAAGGATGTGGAGAAAAATGAACCCTCTTGCACTATTGGTGGGAAAGCAAACTGGTGCAGCCACTGTGGAAAACAGTATGGAGGTTCCTAAAAAAGTGAAAAATAGAAGTACCCTATGATCCAGCAGTTGCATTACTGGATTTTGGCTCCCCCCAAAATAAGGAAAAACTAATTCAAAGGAATATATATGCCTCTATGTTTATAGCAGCATTATTTACAATAGCCAAATGATGAAAGCAGCCCAAATGTCCATCCACTAATGAATGAATAAAGAAGAGGTGGTTTATATACAATAGAATTTTATTCCACCATAGAAAAGAATAATAAAATCTTGCCATTTGCAATGACAAGGATAGAGCTAGAGAATATTAAGCAAAATGCTAAGCAAATTAAGTCAGAGCAAAATTAAGCAAAGCTATGCAAAATAAGTCAAAGAAAAATACCATATGATTTCACTTAGATGTGGAATTTAAGAAACAAAACAAATGAGCAAGTGAAAATAGAGAGAGAGACCAAGAAATAGACTCTTTAACTATAGAGAACAAAATGATGGTTGCCAAAGAGGATGGGGGAGGGGGGGATGGGTGAAATGAGTGATGGGGATTAAGGAGTGAACTTGTAATGAGCACTGGGTGATGTATAAAAATGTTGAATCACTGTACTGTACACCTGAAACTATTATATGCTAAGTATATTGGAATTAAAAAATATTTTGCAAAAAATTAACAATAGAACTCCCCTATGACCCAGCAATAGCACTGCTATGAGTTTACCCAAGGGATACAGGAGTGCTGATGCATAGGGGCACATGTACCCCAATGTTCACAGCAGCACTCTAAACAATAGCCAAAACATGGAAAGAACCTAAGTGTCCATCAAAAGATGAAAGGATCAAGAAGATGTGGTTTATCTCTACAATGGAATACTACGTGGCAATGAGAAAGAATGAAATCTGGCCATGTGTAGCAACGTGGATGGAGCTCGAGGGTGTTATGCTGAGTGAAATAAGTCAGGCAGAGGAGGACAGATACCAGATGGTTGCACGTATAGGTGGATTAGGAGGAACTTAACGGAGGACCATGGGGGAGAAGAAGGGGGAAATAGTTGGGGAGAGAGAGGGAGGCAAACCATGAGAGACTCTTGAATGCTGAGAACAAACTGAGGGTTGATGGGGTTGGGGGGAGGGGATGGGGGTTGATGGGCATGGAGGAAGGCACTTGTGGGGATGAGCACTGGGTGTTATATGGAAACCAACTTGACAAAGGTTATCTAACAGACAAATCATCTCCATGGGGCACATCATAGCTTCCTTGTACTTAGAAACACTGGACAGCAGTTTGCAGTATGCTTGTGGGCCATGTTAAACATCAAAATCACCAACCCAAAGAACAAAAATGAAAAAAATGTGTCACTAAATATATGCAAAGAGAGTGCCTATTGAAGTATAGGAATGGATACAAGAAGTCAGGACTTCACCTTGATCAAAATCACATGGACTGTGGTACCTCAAGTTTTTTCACCACTCTGCATATGCACATGTCAGGGCATGACCAAGAAAGCACTTTGAATATTGAGTTTAGGCTGCAAATTCATTTTAGCAAGGAGGTGAACTGGCATATAGGAAATCTGCTAACAATGAAGGTTGAATGATTGTGTGTGTGTGTGTGAGTGTGTGTGTGTGTGTGTGTGATTTACATACAAGGATGGATTTTTATTTCTTAAAATTATATCATGATCATTTTCATTTCCAAAATTATTTGTCTTTGGAATTGCTACATTTGATATATAATTCTAATACATTTTATATGATTAATCAGATATTTTTGAGTATCAAGATTTTTGTGCTCTTTTTGGTATCATAAATAATTTTTTCAATAAAAGATTCCTCTTTGATTTTTTTTCTAATCTATTTTTAACCAGGAGAATGTAAGCTTCTTAGAGGCATGGATATTCTGCTGTTTTGTTCTCTGTTGGATCTTCATTCTTAGGGCCCTTCCTAGAACATAGTAGATGTTTAATTAGTATTTGAATGAACAAGGTGAATACATCTAAACCCTGAAGGGCTGAAGGTGTCTGGATTCACTGACTTACACTCTGAGAAGAAAAAAGAAAACTTTTTTTTTTTTTGGTGGGATATGTGTTCATCTTAACAATGAAAAAAAAGAGAAACTCATGATTAAATCAAATTTACCATCCATCTCAGGGAATATCCACTATATCAGAACGAAATAACAAAGCTTCTATTTTTAGATACCTGAAAGAAATTCAAATATCTGTGTATGAAATAATAATTTTTTAGAAACAATTGAAAATAATACCTACCAAATTTGGAGTTACATATGCTTTGTCAATATGACAACATAATCTATTTACATATCTGAGTAAAAACTATTTGAGAAAGCTTTCTATATTTATAGAAGGACTCTAGAACTAAGGTGAATATTCTATGTATTGTTATATAAATATCATATAATCTAATGCTATACACAGTTGTGGAAAATGTAATTACTTGAACTTTAGATAAAAATAAAGGATCTGACCAAGCGAGCCAAAAAGAATCAGTAAATGAATTTTTTGAGTAAGATGAATGTCCCTTATTACCAAGCCAGCTTGAGCTCAACAGCCCATTACCAAGGGAAGTTCTCCCATGGATGGAATCTGCTCTTGCTGTTTCCTCTCAAGGATTATTTCTATGAATGCCAGTTTCCTAGGAAAGGAAATTATTTTGATCAAGAATATTTGAGTGAAATGGGAAAATACAGTGGTTCTTATTAATTAAACGAATGGTCTCTGTTTTGAGGGGAAAAACCAAATCCTTGTTGTTTCTTTAACAACCTGCTGAATTCCAACTCAATTCCAACTCCTATTTCTACCTCTAGAAACGATTCAAAGTACTAATTTGTAGACTCAATAGTCATGGAACTGACCATAATTCAACTTGCAATTTGCTTAAATATTTTGAGTCTTTTCCTCCACCTTCCATAAAGATGACTATGAGAAAATTGTTCAGCCGGTCAGTTGAATTTTGTTACATTTTCTGAATTTTCTGTTGTTTCTAAAAACATGTGATTTTTAAAAACCATGCTTATGGTGCTCTAGATTTAGTACAAGCATGTGTTTGGTGACTTTGACATTAAATAGTTTCCATGATTCCATGGATTAAAGAGTATGAGATGAAAGGAAAAGTGAATAAAAATGAAGAAATGGATAGAACTGGGGTATATGGGTGGCTCAGTCCATTAAGCATCCACCTCTTTTTTTTTTTTTTTTAATGTTTTATTTATTTCTAGGAGAGAGAGAGAGAGACAGCGTGAGCAGGGGAGGGTCAGAGAGAGAGGGAGTCACAGACTGAAACAGGCTCCAGGCTCTGAGCTGGCAGTCAGCACAGAGCCCGACGCGGGGCTCAAACCCACGAACCGAGAGATCATAACCTAAGCGAAAGTCAGACGCTTAACAGACTAAGCCACCCAGGCGCCCCATTAAGCACCCACCTCTTGATTTTGGCTCAGGTCATGATCTCAGAGGCTCTGCAATGAACATAGAGCCTACTTAAAATTCTCTCTCTCTTTCTTTCTCTGCCCTTCCCCTGATCGTTTTCTTTCTAAACTAATTTTAAAAAATTCCAATAATTTTAGTAATAAAAATGATAGAGAAAAATGAGTAATGGTGGAAAGGTTTGTATTTTGGGGATTTTTTGTTTGTTTTTATTGTGATGTTTCTTTTTGTTTTAAGCTTTGTAGACATTAGGATATTCTGTGTGCATATGAAGATTGACTTATGAAAAAGCAGAGAAAAGAGAAATATATGGAAATTCATCCAAACAAACTACAGAAGAAAAGCAATCACTCTTGATTCTTTTTCACTTAAATAATGTAATAAAGTACTATAAGGAATATTAAATTAAGATGCTAGTGTGCTAAAAATAAAACCAAAGAAAGATAACATAAAACATGTTTTTAAATTTTTATTATTTTGTGGGGCACCTGGGTAATTCAGTTGGCTAAGCGTCTGACTTTGGATCAGGTCATGACCTCACAGCTTATGAATTCAAGCGTTATGTCAAGCTTTGTGCTGACAGCTCAGATCCTGAAGCCTGCTTTGGATTCTGTGTGTGTGTGTGTGTCTCTCTCTGCCCCTCCCCCACTCACACTCTCTGTCTCTCTCACACACAAAAATAAAGAAATATTAAAAAAAATAATAAATCAATTATTTATTTTGAGAGAGAGAGCACAAGAAGGAAGGTGCAGAGAGAAAGGAGAGAGAGAAAACCCCAAACAAGCTCCATACTCTCATGGTCAGAGCCTGATGCAGGCTGAACCAATGAACCAGGAGATCATTACCTGAACTGAGATTAACAGTCTGATGCTTAACCAACTAAGCCACCAGGTACCCCTAAAATAATTTTAGTTTGAAGAAACATTACTATGTGGCTACACCACTGCTAAATTAGAAAAGTAATTTTTTTAGTGTTAGTTTATTTTTGAAAGAGAGAGCACAGCAGGAGAGAGGAAAAGAGAGAAGGAAACACAGCATCTGAAGCAGGTTCCAGGCTCTGAGCTGCCAGTGCAGAGTCCCATCGAGGGCTCATACTCATGAACCAGGAGATCATGACCTGAGCCAAAGTTGGACACATAACCAACCAATTGAGCCACCCAGGTGTCCCAAGGAAAGTAATTTTTATGTTCGCGTTTTGTATTGTAGGTATGGCTCTGTGCTATCAGCACAGTGCCCAATGCGGGGCTCAAACTCACTAACCATGAGATCATGACCTGAGCTGAAACCAAGAGTTGTACGCTTAACCGATGGAGCCAACCAGAAGCCCCCCATATTGTAGTTTTTATAGCTTCAAAAATAAAGATAAAACAAGTGAATAACTCTGAAATATTGAGTTGAGCTATTTATTTAATAAACATTTGATACTCACTAAATAACTATGGTAATTTTCATATTTATCATATTTTATTTATTTATTATTTATTTTCTAGAAATCAGAGTTTTCACATTTTTATTTATTTATTTTTATTTATTTATTTATTTTTGTTTCTTTTTTTTTAACAAATAGTTTATTGTCAAGTTGGTTTCCATATAACACCCAGTGCTCATCCCCACAAGTGCCCCCCTCCATGCCCATTTCCCCCCTCCCCCACACACCCATCAGTCCTCAGTTTGTTCTCAACATTCAAGAGTCTCTCATGGTTTGCCTCTCTCCCTTTCCCCCACCATTTCCCCCTTTCTTCTCCCCCATGGTCCTCTGTTAAGTTCTTCCTAATCCTCCTATACATGCAAACATATGGTATTTGTCCTCTGCCTGACGTATCTCACTCAGCATAACACCCTCAAGGTCCATCCACGTTGCTACACATGGCCAGATTTCATTCTTTCTCATTGCCATGTAGTATTCCATGGTATAGCTAAACCACATCTTCTTGATCCATTCGTCCATTGATGAATACTTAGGCTCTTTCCATATTTTAGCTATTGTTGAGAGTGCTGCTATGAACATTGGGGTCCATGTGCTCCTATGCATCAGCACTCCTGTATCCCTTGGGTAAATTCCTAGCAGTGCTATTGCTGGGTCATAGGGGAGTTCTATTGTTAATTTCCTGAGCAGCCTCCACACTGTTTTCCAGAGGGGCTGTACCAGTTTACATTCCCATCAACACTGTAGGAGGGGGCCCGTTTCTCCACATCCTCGCCAGCATCTAGAGTTCTCTGATTTGCTCATTTTAGCCACTCTGATTGGCGTGAGGTGGTATCTCAGTGTGGTTTTGACTTGTATTTCCCTGATGAGGAGGGATGCTGAGCATCGTTTCATGTGTCTGTGGGCCATCTGGATGTCCTCTTTGGAGAAGTGTCTGTTCATATCTTCTGCCCATTTCTTT
>NW_024081580.1:352316-395723 GCF_003009895.1 Hyaena hyaena
TGTCTGATGGCTGATGCTAGGACTTCCAGCACTACGTTAAACAACAGTGGTGAGAGTGGACATCCCTGTCGTGTTCCTGATCTCAGGGGGAAAGCTCTCAGTTGTTCCCCATTGAGGATGATGTTACCTGAAGGCTTTTCAGATGGCTTCTATGATGTTTAAGTAGGTTCCTTCTATCCCAACTTTCTCTAGAGTCTTTATTAAGAAGGGATGCTGTATTTTGTCAAATGCTTTTTCTGCATCTATCGACAGGATCATATGGTTTTTATCTTTTCTTTTATTGATGTGATGTATCACATTGATTGATTTGCGAATGTTGAACCAGCCCCGTAACCCAGGAATGAATCCCACTTGATCTTGGTGGATGATTCTTTTTATGTGCTGCTGAATTCGATTTGCAAGGATCTTGTTGAGGATGTTTGCATCCGTATTCATCAAGGATATTGGCCTATAGTTCTCTTTTTTTGCTGGATCTCTGTCTTGCTTGGGAATCAGAGTGATGCTGGCTTCATGAAATGAGTCTGGGAGTTTTCCTTCAATTTCAATTTTTTGGAATAGCTTGAGGAGAATTGGTATTAATTCTGTTTTAAACGACTGGTAGAATTCCCCAGGGTAGCCATCAGATCCACGGCTCTTATTTATTGGGAGATTTTTGATAACTGATTCGATTTCTTCACTAGTTTTGGGTCTGTTCAGATTTTCTATCTCTTTCCTTGTGAATTTTGGTAGTGAGTGTGTGTTTAGGAATTTGTCCATTTCTTCTAAGTTGTCCAATTTGTTGGCATATAATTTTTCATAGTATTCCCTGATAATCGCTTGTATTTCTGAGGGGTTGGTTGTAATAAGTCCATTTTCATTCATGATTTTATCTATTTGGGTGCTCTCTCTTTTCTTTTTGAGAAGCCTGGCTAGAGGTTTGTCAATTTTGTTTTTCAAAAACATTGATATGTTCAATTGTTTCTTTGGTCTCTATGTTGTTTATTTCTGCTCTGATTTTTACTATTTCTCTTCTTGTGCTGGGTTTGGGGCATTCTTGTTGCTCTGCCTCTAGTTCCTTTAGGTGAGCTGTTAGATTTTTGACGTGCAATGTACTTTCCTCTTAGGACTGCCTTTGCCACATCCCATAGATTTTTGGGTTGTTGTGTTTTCATTTTCATTTGTTTCCATATATTTTTTAATTTCATCTCGAATTGCCTGATTGGCCCATTCATTCTTTACTAGAGTGTTCTTTAACCTCCATGTTATTTAAGGTTTTCGAGACTTCTTCCTGTGATTGATTTCAAGTTTCAAAGCATTATGATCTGAGAGTGTGCATGGTATGATCTCAATTCTTTTATATTTATTGAGGGCTGCTTTATGTCCCAGTATGTGATCTATCTTGGAGAATGTGCCATGCACACTTGAGAAGAAAGTAAATTCCCTGGCCTCAGGATGTAGAGTTCTAAATATATCTGTCAGATCCATCTGGTCCAATGTGTCTTTCAAGTCCATTATTTCTTTAGTGATTTTCTGTCTGGTTGACCTATCCATTGCTGTAAACGGAGTATTAAAGTCCCCTGCTATTAGCACATTCTTATCTATAAGCTTGTTTCTGTTTGTGATTGTTTTAAATATTTAGGTGCTCCCATATTCGGTGCGTAGACATTTATGATTGTTAGTTCTTCCTGATGTATAGAGCCTGTAATTATTATATAATGCCCTTCTTCATCTCTTGTTATTGTCTTTAATTTAATTTCCCGTTTGTCTGATATAAGTATAGCTACTCCTGCTTCCTTTTGATTTCCAGTAGCATGATATATATTTCTTCATCCCCTTACTTTTAATCTGAAGGTATCTCCCAGTCTAAAATGAGTTTCTTGTAGACAGCATATAGATGGATTTTGTTTTTTTTATCCATTCTGCTACCCTATGTCTTTTGATTGGAGCATTCAGCCCATTTACATTAAGTGTTATTATTGAAATATATGGGTTTAGAGTCTTTGTGTCTTTTGTGGTGTTCATGTTTGTGGTAGTGTCTTGTATCTTTATTCCTTGCAACCTTTCCTTCAGAGAGTCCCCCTCAGGATTTCTTATAGGGCTGGCTTAGTGTTGATAAATTCTTTCAATTTCAGTTTATTTGGAACGACTTTTATCTCTCCTTCTATTTTGAAGGACAGGCTTGCTGGATAGAGGATTCTTGGCTGCACATTTTTTCTGTTCATCAAATTGAAGATCTCCTGCCATTCCTTTCTGGCCTGCCACGTTTCAGTAGATAGGTCTGTCACCACTCTGATAGGTTTCCCTTTGTGTGTTAGGACACTTTTCTCCCTAGCTGCTTTCAAAATTCTCTTTTTATTCTTGTATTTTGTCATTTTTACTATGATATTCCAATGCGAAGATCGATTCAAATTACCTCTGAGGGGAGTCCTCTGAGCCTCTTGTATTTCAACATTTACTTCCTTCCCCAGGTTGGGAAATTCTCTGCTATAATTTGTTCCAGGACTCCTTCAGCACCTTTCCCTCTCTCTTCCTCTTATGGGATTCCTATGATATGATATTGTGGCTTTTGACCGTATCGTTGAGCTCTCGAACTCTTCTTTCATGTTCCTGGATGATTTTGTGTCTTTTTTTTCTCAGTTTCCTCTTTTTGAATAATCGTGTCTTCTAAATCACTTATTCTCCTTTCTGTCTCTTCAATCCGTACATTGGAGGCCTCTAATTTATTATGTATCTCATTTATCGCATTTATTAATTCATCATGCCTATTCTTATTCTCCATGTTGTCTGTAGCCATAGTTTCTTTGATGTCCCCTATGCTTTTTTCAAGCCCAGCTATTAATTTTATGATTATTATTCTAAAATCTTGTTCAGTTATGCTGCTTATATCTGTTTTGAGCAGTTCATTAGCTGTTAGTTCTTCTTGGTACTTCTTTGGATGAGAGTTCTTTCATTTCGTCATTTTAGTTAGCTTTCTGGTTTTTGTTAGTTTTAAAGACTTGTTATGCTTTTTCACCTGTGAACACTGCTGTACCCAAGAAGACTTTTTGACTGTCCAGGGCCTATCCTTTCAGAGAGTGTGTGTGGTTTTTTTTTTTTTTTAATGTATCTCTTGGTCTCTCTTGTTGAGATCTTGGTCATTTTATTTTCCTACTCGTAGTGATATTTGGAACTCTCCACCATGTGTACTTGGCTTGTTTCTTGAGGTAGCCATTAGAAGACTTTCTCAGTGGATTCTGCATCCTTTTTCTCCCAATCTCTTGGGTTCCATAAGGTTTCCTATGGCTTCAGATCTTTTCTGTGAGAGATGCAAGTGCAATGTACGGAGCTCCCTACTTCTCCGCCATCTTGAACCCTCCCCCTTGTAAGTACATATTCACAGCTTCTAGCATAATTCCTCTGAGACGCGAGGGAATGCCCACAGGTCAAGCCAGAGTTTCCACATTTTTAAATAAAGGGCTCTAACTATGTCACTGAAGCTTTACTCGGTTGAAAATCCAAGTGAAAGGATCTTAAGTAGATTGTTGTGCCCAGAGAGTAGAAAGCTAGTTAAAGACAGGCACCGTTCACAGTCTCCGAAATATCTTCTGTCACTATTAGGATAAATCTAATAAGCTAAACTATTATGTCCCTTTTGATAGAAATATTAGCATGAGTGATGAGTGTACCCATTAGCAAAAAAAGAAAAAAAAAAGAATTAAAAAAAAAAAAGCTTGTCTTAACCAATGGAGATTTAGAAGGTTTCAAGTGAAAGGCTAAGAAATTTTAAATCTTGGATATTGTCTAAGAATGCTCTGGGAGACAATTATCTATGAATATTTTCATATTTCTGCATAGAGTCCATACTTTATGACCAAAAGGCAAAGGTTAAAAGATGATTAAACAGCAAATATGCTTGGGAAACTAGTGATAGAGTGATAGTAAATTACTCTAAAGGACTGAGACTTAATCTTTACCAGAGCCATTTGGCTGCATTTCAGGATGGTAAAGTTAGAGAGAGCCCCCTCCCCTACCTTCTTCTATCCGCAAACACTTGTTTATGTTCCAGAAGAAACATCCCTCTCTTTATCTCCCTCTTTCTTCTCTCCCTTTCTTCTCTCTCCCTCATCCTCCCTCCATCCCCACACCTCAAAGTGGCAGACATGCCACCCTACCCAATATCACCACCAGTCTCATTATTTCAGCATTGCTCTCCTGCACTGCACCCCCATTGCACATTCAGGTAATATGAGGCTGTTACAACCCATGAGGATTTAGTCCCTTGAAACTGACATGAAAATATTCTGTGAGTATTACACTATCTGTTCTCTGATTCAGAGACCTCATGTTTTCTGAATATGAACAGCAATGAACAATTAGTGTGGTTTCTTGACAAAGGACATCTGAGAGAAAGGCTCAAAATTGTGACTCTCATATTTTGTTCAATGAAGATCTTTCTGCTGTTCAAAAACAATGTTACACAGAGGTTCAAGACAATATTTGAAAAATATTTTTGGCTGAGGTTTCTCATTTCTTACAAAATTATATCCAAGATATTTCCACTCCTGAGCTGCTTCACTCAATCCACCTAATTCTCATGTAGTTTAAGTACTATATATATTCTGTCAATCATTTTTAGCACTGGAAATTATGGGAAAACATGTGTTTTGTATGATTTTTGTCTGAGTTTAGGGGGAAAAATGCCTGTGTAGCTTTCCTTCAGTTTTACTTGGATTCTCAGATATTACATTTTTTGCATTTTCAGAATATTCTTTTTCTTACATGTTTTTTTCTACCTCTGTGTTTCCATGGAGGTATAAACATTCCTGAATTCTGTAAGATTTTTACATCCCCCTCTTGCTAAACTAATTTATTCTTACTGTCCCAAATCTTGTCACATTCTTGACAACAGCATTTGACAAAAGCTTTCTTTAAAATAGTTTTAACTTATCAGATGGAATATTTTGAGTAGTTAACATCAAGAAAAAATATACATAGCACAAATATGGTATTATAATTTACAACACAAATATGGTATAACTTACATTTGAAAATAAAATTATAATATTAGATTTACACCAAATTATAATACATATTTTCTTAATATGTCAATGAATTTTAAATATGTTCATCATTTCAAATAGGTGAAATTATTTTTACAGATTTAATCTTCATTTAAAAATACTTAAATTTAGAAATACAAGTCACCCCCGGGAACCTGAGTGTCTTAGTCAGTTGACTATCCAACTCTTGATTTCAGCTCTGATCATAATCTCACAGTTTCATGAGTTCAATCCCCGCATCTGGCTCCGTGTACTGACTGTGCAGAGCCTGCTTGGATTTTCCCTCTCTTCCGCTCTCTCTGTCCCTTCCTTCCTCATGCTCTCTCTGTCTTTCTCAAAATAAATAAACTTTAAAAATAAATAAATAAGTACAAGTCACCACTTAATTTTTCATTAGATAAGATTGACCTGCAACACTTTAGGATTTATTAACACCTGCCTTGCACATTATAGGTTCCTTAAATATTGGTGTGAATAAACATGACAGATACTGTCATTAATAGTCATGAATGCAGTTCCTATCTGTGTCAGCAAAGCTGTTTAGCAAACTTCAAGGAATGTGACTATTTCTGGGTATAATAATTGTCTTAATATGACTATAGCATTTTATGAGTCATACAAATCTTTGTGCCAAATTAGTAAAGATTTTTATTATGTAGCTTGGGTTTGATCTGATCATCCTGGATTCTTCATGCCAGTTCACACTTGGGACAAGGATCCCTGAAACTTTGCTCAGAGTACAAAGGCTGATTGAAAGACTAAACTCTGGACCCAACATTACAAATATTATAGAGGTAAATTATTTCATTTTATGTATGAAACACAGGAAGGAAAACAATGAAGCCAAGTAAAAGTGAGATTGATATCAGATTGAAAACATGACAAGGGGATGTACTAGGATTTGGGTCCCCATGGTTGTAAACATTGATTCCACCCCTTCTTTCCATCCCCAAACACCATGTCAACTGCACGTTGGATTCATATACCATAATGTCCAGAAGATATTATATTTAAAGGGGAAATATAAGATAGGAGGAATAGCAGCAACTCCATTATCAAGTTTGAGGAGCAGCTGCACAAAGTTTTGTGTCAATTTTAAGGCTCTGGTCCTCTGATAAAAGTCTTGCCAGGACACCTGGGTGGCTCAGTTGGTTAAGTGCCTGACTTCAGCTCAAGTCATGATCTCATGGTTTGTGAGTTCAAGGCCCATGTTTGGCTCTGCACTGGCGGTGCAGAGCCTGGTTGGTATTCTCTCTCACCCTCTCTCTCCGCCCCTTCCCCACCTGCTCTCTCTCTCTCACTCTCAAAATAAATAAACTTTATTTAAAAGTCCTGCCATTCACAGGCTCAGGAATTGAGTGTGAAAGGCATTAAAATGACTATTATCATTCAAACCTTTTAAGCAAAACTTTCATTATTAGAAGAAAAACAAAGTTGCATTTATGACTTAAAGAAAACTATTTCAAGAATACTTTCACATATTAACTAATTTTATCCAATTTTTTCTGCATATTTTGCGGGGCTGATATATTTTTTTCTTTTACATGAATGATGGTCATTGAGAATATTGTAGGATCATTAATTACAGAGCAGGAGCCATCATTATATCTGAACTGGTGGTCTGAACTGCATGACTGTAATGCAGGCTGAGCACTTAGAGACAGTCTGGGAACACCCACAGTCTTAACACTTAAGCCCACGGCTTGCTTGAGGAGAATTTGTGAAGGTCTGATCCAGGCCACTGCTTTTCCCTTCTATATCATGTATAGCTTCATGGTGATGCTCCTTACTCCTCTTTCACTTTCTCTTTACCAATCCTTTCAGATATACCTCATTCATACATTATCATTTCTAAAAATGGAGTAATTGGGATGCATACAAATTTGAGGCGCTATATATACAGCAGGAAAAACAAAGGTTGCTGTGCTATGTTATAAAGAACCAGGGATAAAGACAAGGACATGAGAAAAATAAGGATATATATTTATATGGACTGTTCTCCTGTAGGTAAACAGTGGTTTACTGTGCATTATGGTTAAAGGTTAAGAGTGCAAGCTTTAAATCAAGTGGGGCTGATCAGGGTGACCATACAATTATATATCAAGAGGGCTTACCTGGAGGTGATAAGGGCAAACTAACTATTAAATGAAACTCTGGATCAGAATTTAAGCTTATCTCCTGTTTCCTTTATTGTCTCATAAGTGCAATGTGCCACATATTGATGTTGGCAATTTAAGGATTCTTAAATAAACTTGCTTGGGTTGATTTTATTCCCTTTCTTATCTATTTGGACTCATTGTATATGCAATGTCAATTAAGGGCAATATTTTAAATTCTTGGCCGTCCTGAACTAATGTTTTTGCTTTATATGGTAGATGTGATCCAGTTTGCTGTACTTTGGGTTTTTTTTGTTTTTAATGTTTATTTTTGTTTTTAAGAGAGAAGGAGAGAGCACAAGTAGGGGAGGGGCAGAGAGAGGGAAACAGAGAATCCTAAATGGGCTCAGTGCTGACAGCAGAGAACCCAATGTGGGGCTCAAACTCACAAATCGTGAGATTATGACCTCGTCCAAAGTCAGACACTTACAGACTGAGCCACCTTGGCACCACTATATTTCTTCCTTCCTTCCTCCCTCCCTACCTCCCTTCCTTCCTTCCTTCTCTCTCTCTCTCTCTCTCTCTCTCTCTTTCTTTCTCTTTTTCTCTTTCTTTCATTTTAAAATCATATCTTTCAGAAGCCTGGATGGCTCAGCTGGTTGAGCGTCCCACTCTTAATCACAGGTCATGATCTCAAGGTCGTGGGATTAAGCCTCACAATGAACTCTATGCTGAGACTGGAACCTGCTTGAAATATTATTCTGTCTTCCTATGCCCTTCTTGCTCATGAAAATGCTCACACGTGTGTGCTCTCTCTCTCTCTCTCTGTAAAAAAATTAAAATATAGGGGCACCTGGGTGGCTCAGTTGTTAAGCGACTGACTGCCTAGGTCATGATCTCACAGTTCGTGAGTTAGAGCCCCACGTCTGGCTCTGTGCTGACAACTCAGAGCCTGGAGCCTGCTTCGAATTCTGTGTCTCCTTCTCTCTCTCTCTCTCTCTCTGCCCCTGCCCCACTCACACTCTCTTTCTCTGTCTCTCAAAAATGAATAAACATTAAAAAAATAAAAGAGTATAGAAATGTTTTAAAAATAAAGAAATAAAAAAGTAAAATATAATATTCTTCAGTTATTTTAACTTGAGTTTATATTCCCCAGGAATATACCTACTCTTATTTTTTATTAGAAGAGTAGTGCTCCAACAGTAGAGCCCTATTTTCTGAATTTAAATACAGGGAGCAGAGTCCCAGACCCCACAGAGACACTAGACAGCCTTCCTGTTTGCTGATTCTCATCTCATCAGGCTCTCAGCCTTAACAGTATTGCATCCTATTTGCCATTTAACAAGCCCTAATGGGGAGGGAGATGGGAAGATGAAGAACAAATGTTGAAAGGCATCAACCCGTCTTCCATGAGTACACTAAGCTTCTCTGGTATTTATCTATGAGCTCCAGTACCACGAGCTGGCCAGGCTGTTGCCATGATATTCTAACCTAGAGGCCCAAGTGATGATGGTCTTCTCAAGGTTATGTGAAGTAAAAGCAAGTGTTACTCTAAAGGTCTATTCCAGCCTATCCAGCTCTTCCACTCAGAAGTTCAAGGCAACATTTCATCACCTTAGAGTTTCTAATGTTTGTATTTTATTCAGAGAGAGCTAACAGCATTTCTGTGGGAAACCTCTCAAACCTTGATACCTCCCTGAAATACAGAAGTTCTTCAAAGACTTGCCCCAAGCCATGTTGGTGGGGAGAGATTTGTGGTAGCCTCAGAACCTAAAATCAATTTAATCTTCCTAAGAAAAATTATTTATAACCAAAGATTATTTACAGAATTCCAAAATTACAAACTTTTTGAAATGGAACTAAAGACACAGTGCTTCTGTCCTCCCATTTTCAGTATGAGGAAACTGAGTTTAAAAAGATGACCTCAGTGATTTCTTAGTAGAAGTAGAATTATGACCTAACTCTTGACTTCTACTCAAACATTTTTCCACCAAAATCTTCTCTAAAATTTAATTTCCTCATGAAACCAATTGTGATAAATATTTTCAAAATGAAAAAGTTGCTTATGAGTCCCAGAAAAAGACATCATAATCTCACATTTCTCTAAAGCATGACATGATTTATGGTATGAATGGATATGCCATGTGCTCATACTAAATAATCTAATACCAACCCTTAATAAGGGAATGCTTTTCAGAAAAAAATACTCTTATTCAATTTTTAACCTTCTTCTTTCTTTTTTTAAAAAAAAATTTTTTTTTGTTTTTAATTTTTGACAGAGAAAGAGTAGGGAGGGGCAGAGAGAGAGAGGGCAAGAGAGAATCCCAAAACAGAACCCACACTATCAGTGCAGACCAGACACAAGTCTCCATCTCATGAACCATGAGATCATTACCAGAGCTTGAATCAAGACTTGGATATTCAACCAGTTGAGCCACCCAGTCACGCCTAACATTCATCATTCTGTAAAAAGTACTTGCCATTACAAGAACAAATCTTATGATCAGGTACATTTTGAAAGTTGTCTTCTGGGCCACACATGATTCCAATTCTTACAGGGAACAGAAGGGGATACTCAAAGAGATAACTTTTAAAAATGTAATGAATGTTGGGGCGCCTGGGTGGCTCAGTCATTTAAGTGTTGGACTTCAGGTCAGGTCATGATCTCACAGCTTGTGAGTTCAAGCCCCGCATCTGGCTCTGTGCTGACAGCTGGAAGCCTGGAGCCTGCTTCAGATTCTGTCTCCCTTTCTTTCTGCCCCTCCCCCACTCTCACTCTGTCTATCTCCCAAAAAAATTAACATTAAAAAACTTTTTAAAAGGTAATGAATGTAACACAAGGGACTATTTGCAGTGGTAAGGTCAAAGTTGAAGAAACTAAAGTAGACGAAGCCCCAGCAAAAGCAGAAAGTCATTATCTCTGGTTTGACTGATGTGACAAGAGGAGGGAAATATGAGAACTTGACAAGAACCAAGAGCTGGGACCACAGCAGAAAAGTCACTCAACAAGATCTAAGGTATTGGGCAGAAGAAAACAGGCATTTTTGAGCCTACCAGGGAGTAAAGGAAAGAATACATACTCTAACTACCCTCTGCTTTCAAATACCAATTTCCTGCCAGTACCTACAATTGACTCAACCCAAGCAGAATCTAGAGAAAGGAGGTGGAGCGAATCAGTCTTTAAAGGCTACCTACCCTTCCTGGGCACAGGACAGGCAGGAGAAATGACCTAGATGAACAATCAAAATAATTAATAGAGTCACCATTATCAATGTTGTATTTTCAAGCAGCTGAATACAATTCTAAATGGTATAATCTAACTAACACAGTGGGACAAATGTCACACTAAAGGTATGAACAAATTGCTTAAAGGGCAAAGAAGGAGTGATTAACCCTATCATTGTGTGTTGTCTCCAATGTACATTGTTTTAGACAGTATTATGAAGAGTGGATGCTGAAAATAAGATAATAATAACTTAATTTTCAAGATAAAAATAACTTGAAAAGAGAGACAATTAGGGCATTATTAATGAGTAGCTTAGTTTGCCTTGAACATATGATTAATGGAGTAAAGAGGTGTTTAGGAAGTGGAGAAGTCAATGGCTATTGGCCCAAAAGGGTATGTTGAGATCAGATTTCTAAGGGTTATGAGTCAATTCTGTGAATAATAAGGAGAATAAAAAAGAGGACAGAGAGACTACACATTAAGAGATATTGTGACAGTATGAGATGTGGTGAGCATGAACTCTTGCAAATGAAACATTCTGAAGTCTTGAAGAAATAATGAGGGGCACCTGGGTGGCTCAGCCAGTTAAGCGTCTGACCTTGGCTCAGGTCATGACCTCATGGTTCATGGGTTCAAGCCTTGTGTCAGGCTCTGTGCTGACAGCTTGGATTCTGTGTCTCCCTCTCTCTCTGCTTCTCCCCCACTCGTACTCTCTTTCTCAAAAATAAATAAACATTTTTAAAAAATTAGAAAAATAAATAATGTAGAGTTAAGTTCATTTCATTTGTTCTTATATTTGTGAAGATGTAGTACAGTCTCTGTTACATGGCAGGCACTTAGTAAATTCTGATTGGAACAGGGATGAATCCAGATTTGGGAGGTATGTATATAATTTGGGAAACAATATTTAAGAAAAAGAATAAAATTACAAAAAAAATAAATACATGTTTTTAGAAGAGGTCATATAATTAAGTGGTCCTGAAGCCTAAGCCTCATTAACTGCACAGGAAATCTGCCTCTGCTCTAGAATGGAAAAATGGATACTGTCATGTGTACAGAAAATTAAATAAATAAATTACAATACATACAAACTTTATAGCAGAGAAAAATACTATGTAAGCAAGAGAAGCATGTGTTACCTCTTCTCATTGTTGGACTAAGGGGAGCAGTGAGAAATGGTGTTTGAAATTTTGGGCAAATGATAGGCTGTTTAGTAGGCCACTGATTCCAAATGGAGAAACAAAGAACTCTAAGTTACATACTGTGGTTAATACATAAAATGGTGCTTAGAAGATACAAAAATAAATTATCTACATTATTTTAGCTCTCCATAGTTATAATTATGATGAGAAATCAAATGGGGGATGTGAATCAGAGCTCTATCATCAGGGAACTGATGTGATAACAATGGAGGATGAATTAATGATAGTATAGGCAGGAAGTTACTGTAGGAAAAGAATTGTGGAGTAAAGAGGGAAAGAAAAAAAACAGAACTGACATGGGCACTGTATGCTGAAGGAGAGAATATTTTAGTAGACAGAATCAATAGAACTTGACAATTATATGAATGGAAGAGAGAAAAGGAGAAATACCTAGCTTTTGGATTTACTGAGTGTCTGATGATGCTTTTTGCCAAAGTATAGAAAATAAAAAGAAGATTAGAGTATGGAGATGTTAATGAGTTTGACTTGTGTTGTGTATGTTGCATCTATTCTTCCTGTAAGACATGAAAGTGAAGATCACCAGTAGGCAGTTGAGAATACAAATCTAGAGCTCATGGGTGAGGTCTGGGATCTCAGTAATGGATAAACAATGGCAGTTATAACTATGAGCACAAAAGAACTCACAAGTAAAAATTGGATTAAACTCATTTATAAGAAAAAAACCTTTGAATAACAGTGGCTTAAACATGATAATATTTACTTATTTTTCACATTAAAGTTCAGAACCATTCAATCCATGTCTTGGACAGAGACACTAATATATAAAATCCCCAGCACTCCAGTGTTCCAATTTTATCTAGTTCTTCTAGATAATTGTCCCACAATTTAGTGACATAAACCAAACATGTATTGTGTTCAGGTTTTGTGAGTGAGGTATATGGATAGGTCACAGGGGGGTGATGCATGTTTGCTCTAGGGTTGAGTGTTAGAAGACTCAGAGTCTGGGGGTTGAATTCATCTGAAACCTTGCTTAGTCATAAATCTGGTGGTTGTGCCTCTCCATGCTGTTCTTTTCTTTTTTTTCAATGTTTATTTATTTTTGAGAGACGGAGTATGAGTGGAGGAGGGGCAGAGACTGAGTGAGACACAGAAAGTGAAGCAGGCTCCAGGCTCAGTCTGAGCCATCAAGCAGAGAGCCCAACGCAGGGCTCAAACTCAAGAGCCCTGAGATCATGACCCTCAGGTCAGACACTTAACTGACTGAGCCACCCAGGTGCTCCTCCATGCTGTTCTTTTACATGTGCTTCCTCATGACATGGGAGCTGAGTCCTACAGGAATGTGTCCCATGAGGGAACAAGACCCCGTTAGCTGAGTTTCCTTTTATGACCTAGTCACACAACTCCTGCAGTGTCACCTCTACTACAGTGCGTTCTTTGAGGCCAGCATAATCACACATGTGCCAGTGGACACGAAATTATTCTCCCTCTTTATAGGAAGTGGCAGCAGTAACAGGGCCAGGATCTAGAACAGTATTTGAGATCTTAAATATTGCTGTGCCCATTTTTTGAGAAAAAATCTACTACAGTCTAGATTCTTCCAATTTATTAACTTACCATATGTATCATGTGACCCTTATCCTCATGGTGCAAAGGTCCCACTCCAAAACAGGTATCAGGATGCAGGAGGGATTTATCTAGGGCCCTTCTGAGGGAATCCCTAAAAGCTACCACAGAAAACATCCATTTATGTTCCATTGGGCAGAAGATAGTCATTTCTTCACACCTAGCCGCAAGAAAAATGGGGAAATGTATTGTTCTGGGTGGCTAGTTTTCTTAACTAAAAATTAAAACACATGGGAGAAACATCAATTAGCAATATCTACCATTAGAGAGGAAAATCAATGACTATGAAATTTGCTTTGTTTCTCCGTAGAATTTCACACAATCGCTACACTTCCATACGTAGTTACACTGAAGAATAGCTCTAGTTGCTATTTTGGTAAGAAATCAATTATTTTATAGACACATAGCTTCTACTGTAATGTATAAACTCATAAAAATGATGATATTCATCATTTTAAAACAAATTAGTCTTTAAGAGTGTCAATGTTACTGTCTGCTAACTTGACTTTTCCCTGCTTCTGAAGCCTGCTATTTGGTTTGTTTGACACTGAGTCAAATCAGTATTAACGTGATGGTTGTTGACAGCTGCATAGGTCAATTTTGAAAGATCAATTTGAAATGAATGGATTGAAGACAGAAGTTTACTGTCAAATATTTTTTGCTCAGGCTTGGCAGTGCTATTATTGATTCTGATCAGGGCTAAAAGCTCTATGCTCTTTTTCCGTATAAAAACATTTAAAGTACGGTTTCCTAAACATTGGGAAAAGGTGTAATAAAATGGAATAATAAAACAGACTCCTACTACCACAGCTCTAAAAATGACAGGCAAAATAATAGTGAGAGCTATTGCTGGTTTGATATTCACCTAAACACTATCATTCATCTTGATCCCTTGTATCCCTATTTCTTTAATTCATTAGTATGCAATGCTATAAAATGAAGAAATAAAGTTATACATTTAGATTCTGTGTCATTTCTCAGAACCGTTAATATTCCAATGAATATAATAAATCACCAATAAGAGATACATGCTCAATATTTTCTAAAAGTATTAGTTCATAGAATTGTTTTCTCATAAAGCATCTTGCAAGATGTAAACATTCCTAGATCTCACATCTTGGGAAAGAGACAGCTTCTTCCCTATCCTTGCCCAATCATGTACAGTTAGACCCACACCAGAATCACTTAAACATGCATGAATATATTAAATAGTAGATGACAGGTAGGTGTGGGGAATATGCAAATATAACTGATATTGATTTTTTAGCCTATATCAAGGAACTCGAGAAGTAGTAGGGGAGTCACAGGGCACAGATAATTGTATATAATGAAAAAAAGTATAATGATTGATAATTGAAAGAACTGTGAGGTCACAGAGAAATGACACCTTGCCCCAAGCAGGACTGTGGAATGGGGTGGGGAAAATAAACCAAAGGCTTCCTTGGAGATCATGCTTGATTTGAGTTTAAAATCTTTTTTAATGTCCATTTATTTTGTGGGAGAGAGAGAAAGAGTATGAGTGGAAAAGGGGCAGAGAGAGAGAGGGAGACATAAAATGTGAAGCAGGCTCCAGGCTCCAAGCTATCAGTACAGAGCCTGACACGGGGCTTGGGCTCATCAAATTCGCAAACCCGAGATCATGACTTGAGCAGAAGTCAGAAGCTTAACCCACTGAGCCACCCAGGTGCCCCTTGATTTGAGTTTTAAATCAGCATGAACTTAGTGATTGTGGGAGGAGAGGTGCATATTTTAGATAGAATCAGGAACAAGAATCACAAACTTGTAAAACTTCCCATGTGGTACATGAAGACAAGGAATGGAAACCAAGGCTGGTGCAACAGACCAGAATATCACATGTACAATTTAAAGAAGCCAGGATAACATCCTGTTGTGTGTCATTGAATGAACTCAACAGTGATGAGGTTTGATAGTGGAATTTGCTTTTCATATTTAAAGATCATTCTACTCACAATGTAGAAGATAAATATAATTCAGTATATAATTATAACTAGTTAACCAGAAAAATAATTTGCTAAAAGATATTAACTCGTAGAACTATTGAGATGTCTGGAGAAACAGGCTTGAGATTAAATTTACCAGAGAAATACTCAGAAGTACATCACGAACTAGGCTGGAGGGCAAGCCTCCCTGATGATCGTTATCAGCCTGACTCTGCACAAGAATAGCCTGATACTGAAATCTGTGCCACTGTCTCTGCTACCACCCCTGCCAGTATGACAGACACTTCACTGCTCTCTTTATAACTCGAGTCTTGCCCATATGTGTCTCTGTGGTCGAATCTAGATTACATGTCTGCATACTGACTGCATGCAAGACTAGGATATCGTGGCCTTTGGAGTCTATCTTTTGAAGGAGGAATTTACAAGGGGAGATACTATTAAAATGTAAAGAGAAAATTGTTTACAAGATGGAGGCTGGCAAGGATGAAAAGCATTTACTGCATATGGGAGAGACTACAAGAAAACAAGAAAAGCCATAGTCCAGACCAAAAAAAAAAAAAAAAAAAAAAAAAAGTTGGCCAGAACTAGTGCAGTGGGAATCAGTATGATACAGATGGCAAGGAAAGGGAAAGATCAAGAAGTAGTTAGAATATGAAATAGCTAGTAGGTTCTAATTGTTACATGTTGGAATACAAGTCTGACTTTTGATTTTAAAATGCCAAGTGATAGTAGGCCTTTCACCAAAATAAGGGATACAGCAGAATACAGGCTGTTTGAGGGATATTGAAGGTAAAGAGTGATAGTTTTTATAATATATTAAGTCTTATTTTGAATACAATAAAGTTGGGTTAGCCATTAACATCTACTACAAAATATCTAAAAATTTATAAGTTTGATACTCTAGAGGATTCAAGGATAAAAGAATATATTACAAAGCATGAACATATAGCTGAAAGTTAAAACCCTAAAAATGAATGTGTAAGCCCAGTGACTGTGAACCAAACTGTAATAATCAAAACTATCACAAATAAGAAAACTACAGGTCCTGAATTTTTTATATCAATATGGTATGTCCTGCCACCAGCTCAGACGGCCACGTGGGCTTCGAGCCTCCAGGGAGCTATATTTGTTTCCTATTGTTGCTATAACCAATTACCCCAAACTTGGTGTCTTAAAATATACATATGTATTTTCTTACTTCTTACTTCTTCTCTTATTTTTTAAATTTATTTTTACTGAAGGTCATAAGTCCAAAATAAGCCTCATTAGACCAAAGGCAAGGTGTTACTGTGCTATGATTTTCTGGAGGCTCTTGGGAAGAATTGATTCCTTGTTTTTTTTCAGCTTTGGGAAGCTGCTGTATCCTTCCTCCATCTTCAAAGCCAGCAGAATAACATCTTCAGATCTCCCCACTCTAACTCTTCTGCCTCCCTCTCCACTTATAAAGACCAATATGAATACATTCTGTCATCTGGATAATCCAAGATAATCTTATTTTAAGGTCAGTTGATGAATATTTTTAATTCTATCTACAGTCTTTATTCCCTCTTATCATTGTCACACAACTCATTCACGGATTCCAGGAATTAGGACATGAACATCTTTGGGGGCTCTGAGGCAGTATTCTGCTTCTAACATGAGTGGCAACAGGTTTTAATATTTAGCTAATACTCTACTCTCCAACTTGTTTTCCAAGCTCTTCCATCTCTTCTATAACCATGCACTTGCTCCGAATCTCACTCTGTGTGTCAATTATCTAGAGAGGTTTCTATATTCCTGACTGGGCATTGACAGAAATAAGGGGCTGAATTTTGGGTTTATCTGATCAAAACAAAAACTTTTCAGGTAGAAGAAATAATCAGGACAAAGTCCGTGAGGCTTGAGAGGATGTAGTGTGTTCAAAGACATATATGAAGATAATTGTAGCTGAAGGACAGGAAGGGGAAAGAGAGATCAAAGGAGATGGGTGCAGATGAAAATCCATCAAGGACCTGGACTGAACGTGAATGAGACAGTAAACCATTGTAAGGTTTTGAGTACATGAGTGACTTAATTTGACTTAGAATTTTAAAAGAATCACTAAGATTATGTGGAGACTAAACTGCACCTGTCCTTTTGTTTTAATTTTTTAATGTTTATTTTATTTTTGAGAGAGAGAGAAAGCTCACAATCTGAAGCAGGCTTTAAGCTCCAAACTGTTGAGCTCAGAGCTATAGCACAGAACCCCACTCAAGGCCCGAACTCACAAACCTTGAGATCATTACCTGAGCCAAAGTCTGATGCTTAATCATTGAGCCAATCAGACACCCCTGTCGTTTTATTTTAAACTTCAAGATTCCTCTATACACATGTTAACAGCACAGTTACAACATTCTATTCAATGTACTTGCACTCACTCTGACCTCAACAGCTCTTTCAGTCCTTGTAAGCATCAAAATCCTTTAAACATTTTATATGATCTGATTTTTTAAGTGTTCTTCTGGCCATTAAACTTTATTCAAATTGAAGACACAATATGCCTCGTGCCCATCGTGTTCCTTTCTTTTCCTATCAGGTGCAACTAAGCTGTGTGCTAAATAAACACTTTCAAGTTATCATTTCTGTAAAAGACATCTCATTCTCAATAGACTCCAACAAAAAACCACTCACAAAAGAAACATAAGTAAGCTCCTCAAGAAAGGGAGTGATGAGCATGTAAGTTTCTTAAGTGTTGAAGTTTCTTTTTTAGACATCTATAATATAAAATTAGAATAATCCTAATATTTCATATATTATATTCATTTATATGTATATATTTGTATATATATGCATATTTATAGACTTATATTTTATAAATTTATAAAAATAAAATATAAATATGTACATATTTATATTTACTATAAATTATTCATATAAACATATACATTATCATACATATTTATAATATTTATATAAGTATGTAAATATATATATTTTTAAGTAACTTTACTGGCATATCTGAATTTTTTTTTCTTCTAGAAACAATGCTAATGTGGTTGGTAAAAGTCCATTAAATATCTGAAAAAAACAGTTACAAAATTTAGATTTACCTTAGAATAGAAAAAAGAATGAACACTCACCTGAAAATAAGTTTATTAGATAATTAGATTTTATCTCTTTTCATCGTCTCTGTTACTCTATTTTGTGTAAAGCAATTGTATGAAATTCAATTAAATAACATTCTATAATATGTGTCCTCCAGGTGAGGCTGTTGTGAAAATTCTCTAGTTTTCACAGTGTATTTTAGAGTGAAAATTAAAGTTAAATAGGAAAGATGAGTCATTTTCAATATGATGATACTGATGCAATCATTAATAGATATTGAAGTATTTAAATGGTTATAAGGACATGCAAATATGTATTGTTGATATTAACCGTATAACATTATTTAACATATATATATTTTAATATATATGCCACTCTATATTAAGAATAAGTTCCAAAGAGTTACTTATGGATTTCCCCAAAAGACACACAAAGTCAAGAAAAGGTAAATATAGTAGATCTCCAGGGCACCTGGGTGGCTCAGTCCGGTAAGCATCCAACTCTTGATTTTAACTCAGGTCAACATCTCCCCATTTGATCTTAAGTTTGAGCCCCTAGTCGGCCTCTGTGCTGACAGTGGGAGACTGCTTAGGATTCTCTCTCTCCCTTTTTCTCTAATTTTCCCTCCACCCACACAGACCCTGGCTTACGCTTTTAGCTCTCTCTCAAAATAAATAAAATAAACCTTTTATTACAAGTATACTATATATATATGTCTATAAAATGTGTATAAGTTATATATATTTTCATTTTATTTATTTATTTCAATACCATATATATGTAATTTCAATACCATTTACTATTCCAATGTGTATGAGTATATATATATATATACACCATATATATATATACATACACGCATATATATACCATATATATATGGTAGAAATATATGGTGTATGTGTGTATATATATAGATAGATATCTACATCTGTATATCTATATCTATATCTATATAGATAGATAGATATATTCCCTTTTTTTACAGCATGGTAAGCTGTTTTAATTACTTCTCCCAAAGCAGGGGAGAAAAACTTTTCCCTAGAAATCACTTTGCTGACATGCTATTTCCTGTCAGTTTATGTCTTTATCCTACATATTAAGTGTTAATTCAACTATTGCATTTGAACTACAATGATTTGAATGGCATTAACATACTTCTTAAACATAGATTTTTATATGCTATTAAAAACTAAATACACAATATCAATCTTCAGCATGGTATAATGAATACATTATGAAAAATGATGTGAAATTGAATATATCTGAAACTCCTTATCACAAACTATATTACATTATGTAGCTCATTTTCCTCATCTGTAAGTAGGGATAATAGTAGTACTAATCCTTTAAGTTATTTTCAATATAACTGAATAAAGAACTAAAGAGGCAGAGAATGAAAAGTGACACAAAGACTATTTAACATACCTTTGATTCCCAACAACATTTAAGTATATATTTATAGCTTTACATCTATCATATATCATAAAAATCAGTGTCAGTCTCTACTCTGTGAAAAATCATAGTTTCCAACACTAATGATTTATATCATTTGCATTAAACTCAATAAAATTTATCTTTTTAAAGTTATCTTTAAAAAAGATGCTTCCCCCCAAAAAATAAAATAAAATAAATAAATAAATATGTTCTTTTCATTATTTTAAAAACCAATGCTATATAGTTTGGTGAATCATTACTTCATGGTTAAAATATTTTTCTTTATTCCTTTTTGTTCCTTTCTTAGCTCTCATTGTTATCATTATTATTACTGTTATTTTCTTGAAAGCGACAGGGTGCAAGTAGACGAAGGGCAGAGAGAGAGAATCTCAGGAGGGGCACAGAGACAGGGAGAGAGAGAGATGGAGAAGCAGGGCTCACCTAAAGTGGGGCTCATGTTTACCCAATGCAGGGGCTTGAACTCACAAATTATGAGATCCTGACCTGAACTAAAGTCAGATGTTTAATTACTGAGCCACCCAGGAGCCCTTGTCAGTGTTATGTTTGACATAGCATTTTAAGCCTGGAAACTATAAACAATTAGATCTTAAATGACCAACAAGACTGAAATCTCTTCCAGGGGCGCCTGGGTGACTTAGTCGGTTAAGCGTCCGACTTTCGCTTGGGTCATGATCCCGCGGTTCATGGGTTTGAGCCCCGCGTCGGGCTCTGTGCTGACTGCCAGCTCAGAGCCTGGAGCCTGTTTCAGTCTGTGACTCCCTCTCTCTCTGACCCTCCCCTGCTCACGCTGTCTCTCTCTCTCTCTCCTAGAAATAAATAAAACATTAAAAAAAAAAAAAAGACAAATCTCTTCCATTGCTTGTGGAACACACCAATGTTTTCATAGAAAAACTATCAAACAACTAACTTCCCTAGCAAAAAGAAGAATGTCAGATTTATTACTTTTAATCCAAGATCATATTAAGACCTTCCAGGAAATGAGTGTTTTAATATATATTTTAAAACATAGCCGAAGTAATACAATGAAAATGAGAGCATTTAAGTAAAACTGTTACATTTTGGGAATTTTTGAAGATAAATCATCAACTATATAAGCAACCCTGTTAGTTATGCCTACAAATGTTTCTGCTTGAACATTTCCTTAATTGCTGTTGCAAAAAGAGAGCCTCGTATACTTGGTAATTGAATCAACACAATGTAAGGACAGTGCTTAGTCTAAGGCAAGAAGGCCCCTTTCATAAACATTAGAGAACTCTGTCTCAACAGGAAGAGGAATTCCCAGGGCCAAGGAAGTGTGCCCATTCTAAGGCTTGGACTCCACCTCCTAAGCCATAGTCCAGGAGCCCAGGATGCTCAGTTTTCCTGCTCAGATAGCTCCAAGCCTTCACTGAAGGCCTGAGGTATCTCTCCCACAGGTTCTGGGTAATAAGGATGGATTGTTGTTAAGCAGTGGCAGGCATACTCCTAAACCCAAGACATGGTCAAGGGACAGCTCTTTGTTAGGAGAGATTCACATGTGAACACAATTGGAAAATGCAGCATGGGATGTCCAAACACTACATCTGGAGGCCTCAGAGTGCTGAATGAGACAGCGGAGTCTATGGATTCTAAACTTGAATTTGTTCTGTCAGCCTCATCTCATATGGAGAAACTCAAAAGGACAATGCAGGTAGAGGTGACTGTTAGGGGCAGTCCACTGATAAAGAAGTCTATTGATAAAGAATTCCATTCCAGAAAAATGAAATTTGGGGCCCAGTCCTTTCATTTTTAGGGTAAGACATGGTGTGGAACACAACCAAAACTGAACTTTTAGGGGTTTTTTTCTCATAAATGAGTATTCTTCCATTCCCCTAGGATAAATTTACTCTCTCAGAGAAAGTCTCAGAGTTTTATGATGCACTTTTTAATATAAATTTTTACAATGCTAAAAGTATATGCTCAACTTGATAATTGCATTTTTTGGACATCTTATTCAATCCATAACTCTTCACACATCTCTCTGACCTTCCATATTAAGTAATAAAGACAGTTCCATGATTTGGTTATTTTAGACTAATTAGTTCCCACAATATTACTACGTATTTGAAAATACTTTATCATATACAGGATTGTATTATGTGGGAGTTCTTTTGATTGAAATATAATCCTGTATAGTTAGCATGCTAATAAAGAATGCATAGTCTATACATAGCCATCTAGCATTATTTCACAAATGCTAAAATGGCTACTATAAGGGTTTTGTATCTGAATTTGAGCAACAACTTACAGCTATAAAATTAACATGATGAATGTCAGAATGCATTTTTATAGGTGAAAATAATGTTCCATAATCACCATGATAAATATTTCAAATACATTCTCTTGTATAAATACATTCTCTTGTATAAATTGTATAAATCTTAACTGTGTGTGATGGCTAAAATATTTTCAAATGTTTCCCATTCTTTGATATAAAATCCAGTGAGGCAAGATAGTCCATGGGGATGGTGCTAGAGGCTAGATTCTTAAGAAGTCCTGTGCCCAGCCATTGGTTTAGTTGTATTTGTGATACGGCTATGAGGGGTTATAAAGTCCTGCTTAACTTTGGAAAGCTGAGGGTCTGATTTATGTGAACCTTTTAAGATGGGGTCAGAACATGCAAAAGGATAGAACCATGTATGCAAGCTGACAAAATGGACTGTTCGAACCGTTCTGTGCTTGCCAGCAAATAAAGACAACGAATAAATGTCTGCATGCAGAGAATTCATTTGGAGACTCGCTTTTATTATAACCTGTTGAGCAGTTTGTGGGAGAGCAGTTCACTTCCACTCACCTCAAACTTTTTGGAGACCACAGTGTATTCCTCAGCCAGCTTTGAAGCAGTAAAAGGTCCAACTGTTACTTCTTCAGAGGAAGCAAAATGTAAAACAATGTGAAAGGAGCTGTAGCAGAGATAAGGCTTCCCTGGATTAGAGAACATGACCTTTATAGTGTTCAGAGGGCATGATTTGAACAAGAATTCCCTAAATATTTAGCTCTACGTGAGAATAGCAAGTTCCTCTTGAGTACCCATTTCCAAAGTTTGGAATTTCAAACACTGATACCACTTTTGTTCTTTCCTCAAGTAATTCAAGGTCACCTCAACTTCTAGTTTCCACAGAGACCATAATCCAGCAATAGGCCTTGCATGAGCTGTCCAAGAGCTTTACCCCATGAGGCGATCAAATACATGGTGTTAGAAACCGGTGCACTGGGAATTCACCTTCTGGCCTAAGGGTGTTTCTGCTTGCTCTTTCTATGCAAAGCAAGCAATCAGCTTCTTTCTAGATTTCCCTGACTCTCCCCATTAAAGCATGGAACAATGACCCTGGCCCCTGATTTATAATGGTCCATCAGATTCCGTTCCCTGTCTTGTGGAGTGTGTAAGGTCTCTTAACACACATCCCGTGGGATTGAAAGTTCCAGCCACCTCTGACTTTTAAGGGAAGTCTCAGCACCTAATGGGTTTATAATTAATCTGTCTCTCCCTCATACATACCCTAGAGTATCTCCCATTTCTTTCTGTTCTTTTTGCCATGCTATATAGGGTCCTTCTAGGCTCTGTCATCTTCCAAAGATTCTGTATCAAAATCTGAGAATGTTAAAAATCATTGCATTCATTCCTAAATCTCACTCTTTAGAAGGCTATCATTTGCTTCAAACTTTTCTAGTAGATATATGAGACAGGATTTTGTAACATTTATTGATCAATGTTATTAATAAGGAATTTAGGGTTTATTTGAATTTAATGGGAAATAAAAAATTAACAATGATCTTTTCACTTATGGCAAAATGTGTTGGGTTATATTTTTAGTAGATCTGTTTAGATTTGATTGCCCATTGACTAAATACACCTAGATTTAAAAATTGCATATGTGGGGGTGCCTGGGTATCTCAGTTGGGTAAGCGTGGACTTTGGCTCAGGTCATGATCACATGGTTCGTGAATTTGAGCCTCACATCAGGCTCTGTGCTGACAGCTCAGCACAAAACACAGCACAGGGGCACCTGGGTAGCTCAGTCGGTTAAGCGCCCTACTTCGGCTCAGGTCATGATCTTACAGTTCATGGGTTCAAGCCCCATGTCGGGTTCTGTGCTGACAGCAAGCTCAGAGCCTGGAGCCTGTTTCAGATTCTGTGTCTCCCTCTCTCTCAGCCCCTCCTCCACTGGTGCTCTGTCTCTCTCTGTCTCAAAAATAAATTAAAACAAAACAAAACAAAATAACACAGCATAAAATAAGTAAACATTAAAAATTTTTTAAAATGCATATGTAGTGTTACTCTAAACCGTTGTAAAAAAGAACAAAGTTCAAGCACTTTATCACAAACTAAGATTGTAAATACAAAATTATTATAATTAAGAGTGTATAGAATTGGTGTAAGAATCAAAAAGCAGGACAATAATCTTAATAGAGCAAAGAAATAGATTCATCCCTATATAGTCATTGTCACTTATGATGCAGGCAACAAGACAGTGAAGGGAGAATAATACTTGAAGTTAATCAGACAAGGACAATTCGATATTTACAAACATCAATTTCAGGTGAACTGTCAATCTAAATGTAAGAAATAAAACAATAATCTATAAGACTATGTAGGAAAATGTTTTTCTGTAGCTTTGGTAGCAAAAATTCCTTAATCAGTAGACAAAAATTGTTAGAATCAAAGGGGGGTTTTAAAAAATAGTAAATTGGGGGCCACCAGGGTGGCTTAGTTGGTTAAGCGTCCGACTTTCGCTTAGGTCATGATCTCACGGTTCATAGGTTCGAGCCCCGCATCGGGCTCTGTGCTGACTGCCAGCTCAGAGCCTGGAGCCTGCTTCAGAGTCTGTGATTCCCTCTCTCTCTGACCCTCCCCTGCTCACGCTATCTCTCTCTCTCCTAGAAATAAATAAAACATTAAAAAAATTTTAAAAAAAACAGTAAATTGAACTACACTAAACTCTAACTTTCTGTTGCTCAAAAATATATTCTTAAGAAAGACAACAACTACTTAGTGGCAAAACATTATATATATCTAGACAGATAGATAGATAGATAGATAGATAGATGTAACTTGATTTTTTTTAGAAAAGGAGAAAAATAGGAAATGGGCAAAAAAAGTGACAGACACTTCACAAGAGGAAAATGTCTAACTTCTTTTGTCTTTAGGGCAATACAAGTTAAGGTTATCACAAGACACTACTATAAATCTACATGAGTAGCTGAAATGAAGGATATGGAGCAAATAGAACTATAACACACTGCTGATGAATATAAATTGGTGAAAACAATTTGGAAAACCTTCAATAATATCTACTAAAATTAATCATATGCATATCTGTGATCCAGCAATTCCAATCATTGATAGTCAACAGAATTGACTATATATAATTATACCTAAGACAAGCATTCTGTACGTAGCACTATAAAATTGTCAAAAACTGGATACAACCCAAATCCTATGTAATAAAATAGGTAAATAATTTTTAGTAAAATATTCATAAAATAGAATACTCTACCACAATAAAAATATTAATTTTTATGTTGCCACTTGTAAAAACATGTAAATATTTCACACAAAATAGTAATGATATAAAGCAAAAGAGGGATAAAACAAGAGTTCAATTTCAGGCATATAAAATATGAAAACTTCATAAACCAGTGTGTGGTGTAAGAAGTCAGTATAGAGTGTACTTTTGGGGGAATAATGCCTTGGAAGGGCATAAAAGGAGCTCCTGACCTGCAAGAAATGTTGTATTTCCTGATCTATATCCTAGTTATACTGGGGAATTCACTTTGGGAAAAGCCATTGATTTGTAGTATGTATACTTTTTGATGTATATGGTAACATAAATTTTATTTGAAATTTTATTTCAAAAATTTTTTAACATTTATTCACTCTTGTGAGACAGAGAGAGACAGAACGTGAGTGGGGCAGGGCAGAGAGAGAGGGAGACACAGAATCTGAAGCAGGCTCCAGGCTCTGAGCTTACAGCACAGAGCCTAATAATGGGGCTCAAACCCACGAACCTGCAAGATCGTGACCTGAGTCAAAGCTTGACGCTTAACCAACTGAGTCACCCAGGTGCCCCTTACTTAAAATTGTCTAATTTAAAAATTAGTTGAATTAATGACAGACAAAACCACCCACCCAAACAGTTCTGAGAAGACTAAAAAAGGCATATAGAAAACACACATATATATACACAGAAGGATATCATATTCAGCTATTAAAAACAAAAGAAATTTTTAAACAATCTTAACGTCAGCATGAGTAAAAACACACATTACCTACAGAGAAAAAGGAAATGATAGTGGATGTCTCATTAGAAACAATGCATGCTGCAAGACAATGGAGCAATGTTTAAGGGACTGAAAGAACAAAACTGTTAAACCAGAATTCTGTACCTTTCAAAGATGAAGGAACATAAAGTCTTTACAGGTAAATAAAAACTGGATATGTGTCAGCACCTCAGTTCACAAAAAAATGTTAGAGAAAGTTCTTTAAGCAGAAGTGATATGATAAATAGCCTCCATTGCTTTCATATTCTAGACTTCCCAGATCTTCCGAACAGTCAAGTTAATCAATGACTTCAAATAATGAGTTTCCCTTAACTGAATAAGATACTTTAAATTTTATCTAATCAGGAATAATGCTTAGCATAAGGTACATAATTTTCATATACAGGGAAACAGCAATTTATCTTATTAGATTATCCATTACTCCATTGACAGTAAATAGTTCTTGGGCATTTGTTACATAAGGCATGGTACTAGGTAATTCTTTCATTTACTCACTCCTTTATTTATATATTTAGTGACTAAGTATTCACACCAATAATATCCCAGGTTGTATACTAGCTAAAATGTGAGATGTACATTATTAAAAGGCATGATTCTGGTCCACATGGATCATTAGATTCTGGTTGGGAGATAGATAGATAGATAGATAGATAGATAGATAGATAGATGATAGATAGATACATGGCTAGATATATAGATAGATAGATAACAGATAATAGAGTGAGCCAAATAGAATATTTTAGCTTATCCTATCCAAGTATATCCAAGTATATAACCACCAAGCCATTTTCATTTAAAATACTAATATATTTCATTAATATATGAATAGCTAATAAATTCCATTTCATAGGTGTTTGCTTGAGCTGGTATGTGAGTGTGCTTGTGTGCATATGTTTGTTGAAGTTAAGTTCTGCTCTTCTTTTAAGCTAGCCCTCCTAGGTTTTACCATCCACACATTTAGCGAACACACCTTCTTCGTATAGATGAAGAGAACACTACTGGCTCAAGTACAGACTCTTGAAAACACAGAAGAGGAAACTGTCTTCTAGTCCAGAGGTTAGCAATCCTTTACTGTCAAAGGCCAGATGCAGATAATAAATATCTTAGTCTTTGTGAGTGGCATATGATCTCTATCTGATATTTGTTACATGTTTTCCTTACAACTCTTTTTTTTTTTTTTAATAATGTTTATTTATTTATTTTTGAGAAAGGGAGAGAGAGACAGGCTGGGAGAGAACCCCAAGCAGGCTCCGTACTGTCAGCACAGAGAACGACATTGGGCTCAAACTCACCAACCATGAAATCATGACCTGAACGGAAATCAAGAATTGGGTGCTTAATCCACTGAGCCACCCAGCCATCCCTCTTACAACTCTTTAAAATGTAAAAACCATTCTTAGTTCATGGAATATATAAAAACTAACTATAGGCTGAATTCAGTCTGTAGCCGTAGTTTGACAATTCCTGCTCTAGATCATAAGATTCATTAGTGTGTATGCCACAGCACCTTTGAGATACTTCAATCAAGTGTCTATTCTCCAAACTTTAAACTCATGGAATCCATTGTTAGGATCTAAGGCTTATGTTACAATACAAATAAATTAAGCTAATGGTAAGTAACAGTTTGCTAAATTTAGTAAGAAGGCTTAAAAAAGCTTGGTTAAGATCTATCAAAAATTAATGCATGTTGACTTTTTGTAACTTTGGCTTCCATATCTAAGTTCTCAAACACCACTTAATTTGATAATTTTATAGAATTTTACAAGAATTGATTACATGCTTCTCTACACTGTGTATTCTAAAATTAACCTTTCACTTCTTCAGAAATGTAGTCAGACACTAAGTCTTGGCGTGTAATTCCATGACTGTATCCAATATTATCTAGTACTTGAAATAATATGCCTGGATCTGAGTCTTCACCATTTTAAAGGCATTCAGTTTTCTTACTTTCATTTTGAGTGTCTCTGACTTCAATTTATTCTAACTTAAAAAAAAAAAATTCTTTGCAAGTTAAAATATTTTTTAAACTGAGTAAACAGAAGAAGAAAATGTTCCATCTTTCAAATATTCAGATGACTTCTTCGCTTAAAATAAAATTTATAAACTGATTTTTTTTGGTTGCCTAAAGTTTTACATGATCTGCAGTTTATTCTGAGTTGTAGGCTTTTCCAGCTGTTCTTTGTTTTGTTTTGTTTTTTAACAGAATTGTGTTGTTTTATAGACTCTCCACAGGCTGATTTATAGGAAAAGACAAGAAACACTCTTAGAATAAAAAGGTTTTAATAATAATGACACAAGATCATCTAGACTACAACTCGGATGATCTTTTTTTCCCCCCTTTGCCACCATTTTAAATGATCTATAAAATCCCACCAATGAGTGAAAGTAGATATTCAGAGATGTTTTTGCAAAGCACCTTGATGGAGTGAGTTTGTATACAACAACTACTAAAAACAAGCTGCTATTCCTGACTTTCAGTATTTGCATGGATTTTTGCCAGGACAGTTAAGAAGAGAAATACTAACAGTAATAGAAATACAGTTGATAAAGCCTGTGTAACTGAGTCAGAACCTCACTACTTTAACAAATGAATAAGGAGTTACTGCTGAAGGAGAAATCCAAAGGTCTCTGCAATAAGTGAATTAATCCCACTATCAGAAAGCAGCCACACTGGGGGGGACAGGGGGCAAAATGTAGAAAGTAGATCAGAAAGTGTGGATTAAAAAAGAATGTCTATAAATTAACTTGATAGAAGAAAGGGCCTCAAATAGGATCAGATAGCCCTGTGCAGGGCTGTGCTGGTGGGAACAAGGTTAATAATTTTGCCAACATTTAATTGGGCTTATAAGTTAATACCAAATACAATTATTGTATGATTGCATATTAGTTATCTGAACTGTAAGAAAACTCAATATATCATTGATTTGTGGTAGTTATGTTCTCCAAAGTCACTAGGAACACTAATTAGCTAATACCAAATCATTGTTCTTAGGGGAAATTGAGTTAGAATCCTGCCAGCCTACCATCAAGTGACCAATACATAACTTGATTTTATGTGTGTTTCTGTTTAAAGACAACTTAATATATATTGACTCATTAGCCCTGAACTCACAGCCAACAGCACTATAACTCATGCCTGAACTAAGCTTATCTAACACACCTCTTCCATTCTCTCTACAAAGCACATCAGAACCTTCTTGTGCTTAGAACAATAAACAGGGGCACCTAGATGGCTCTGTCAGCTGGGCATCCAACTATTGATTTCGGCTCAGGTCATGATCTTTTGGTTTGTGGGACTCGGCTCTGTGCTGACTGAGTGGAGCCTGCTTGGAATTCTCTTTCTCCCTATCTCTCTCAAAATAAATAAAGAAACATTTTAAGAAAAAAAGAACAAACAATAACACTTCAGCATTGTTTTGGGGCTGTTTTAGCAGCGAAATTGCCAAAAAAAAAAACCCCACAAAAATTCAAAACAAAACAAAACAAAACAACAACAAAAACATGGCACTAAATGAACTGCAGAAAGGATTCTTGGTTGTGATGTGAGAACTGAAACAAGAAACGTATCATTTTGTTCAACTTGAGCATGTGAGCCTGGGGAGACTCCATAATTCACCTCTCTGTGCATGCGCATGTCTGCAAATGAGCATTTAAATGTCATGGATATTGATTTGGGAGTTACAAATATATTTTAGCCAATAGGCAAATTCTTAAATATAGCATCCTCACATAATGAGGATTAAGCATTCTCTTGTGTGGGTTTCATTCTCAGCATAAATTTGTTATCTTTAGAATCCCACAATGCTACTAGTAAAAGGGATCTGAAGAGGGTAGATAGAAGTCCCGGACACATGCTCCCACTTGGAACTCAAGGGGAACATGGAACTTTTTGGTGATGCCACAATTTACCTAGTCTCAGCAATGTATTCCCTAGAGAGCAGACTTCTTTAGGACAGAATATGATCTATTTTCTTTACAGTTGTATTGTGAGGCTTAGCACAGTGTTTAGCCCAATGAAGCCTCCAAAACACAGTTGTTGAAAACAATGGATTTATATAACTATCGCTTGCTTTGTCCCATTTGTGATTTTATTGCCCAAATTTTATTTTTAAGCTCCTTCTGTCACTTTCCAGTGTTCTGCAAAATCATTGGCACTGAAACAATCCTATTTTGACTAAACACTTGTAATGTTATTTTCCTAAACTATATTTTGTTCCTCCCCTTTGACTGTAATAGTTTCAAACGTGATGGTCACCTTCATCTAAGCTTCCAGTAACTCGCAGTTCTTGTCCTATTGAATATTAGGTCAAGTTCAGGAATTCATATTGCTTCAAGTTTCAAAAAGAAAATCATGTTGCCAAATCAATTAAATAATTTCTCAAACATCCTGTTTACATGCAAAATACACATGAGTTTCTTAACTTAATATTAATTTGGGGTATTCAAAAGACCAAGTCTCACCAAACTGCCCCTTGTCCAAGGAATCACCTAAAAATGTACGGAGGATGTATAATCTATGTCATCCTTCTAGCTAGGAGATAATATTTATTTCTCCTATAAATAAATACACACCACAGGGGCGCCTGGGTGGCTTAGTCGGTTAAGCGTCCAACTTTCGCTTAGGTCATGATCTCGCTGTTCGTGGGTTCGAGCCCCACGTCGGGCTCTGTGCTGACTGCCAGCTCAGAGCCTGGAGCCTATTTCAGAGTCTGTGTCTCCCTCTTTCTATGACCCTCTCCTACTCACGCTCTCTCTCTCTCTCTCTCTCCTAGAAATAAGTAAAAATATTAAAAATAAATAAATAAATAAATACACACAACAGAAATTGCATTTGTTTTTTTTGTCACTTTCTCCCTTCTTAATTTCTCTTCAATATCTGATTTCTTGTTTATTATCCACAAATGTTTTCACATGGATTGCTGTTCACTATATAAAAAGGCAGGGACAGTCTACTCTATGCTGTATATATTTCCTCCAGCCTCCCTGTTTCACTCTTTCCATATAAAGCCTTAACTATTTCAGGCTTTGACTCCCATGATGACCACGTTGTTGGAATCTGTGTCTCACTCTAATGAATTATAAATCAACTCTGAGAACACAGCTAAACTAAGTTTAAAGAAAAATACAATAAATTTGCTAATTTCTTTCCTTTTTAGCCCGATAATTAGGCACACTATTTTTAATGTTATTGAAAGTAATAAAACCTAGGGATGCCTGAGTGTCTCACTAGAGCATCTGACTCTTGATTTTGGCTCAGGTCATGATCTCATGGTCATGAGATTGAGTCCCACTTCAGGTTCCCCACAGGATGTGGAGACTGCTTAAGATTTCTTTCCTTCTCCCTTTGTGCCTCCCCAACCCTGCTCGCATGCACCTGTTTCCTCTCTCTCTTAAAAAAGAAAAAGAAAGTAACAAAACTTGATGAAAAATCACTTAAGCAAAAGGCATAATTTTATTGTTAGAATAAAACGGTAATTTTTATTGAAGATGTAGAATAAGCACATATATTTTTTCTACCTCCTGAGAACTCAATATAAACTGTAATAAAGCAAGTTGAGAGAAACAAAACTATAATAAAGAAGAGAACGGGTGATGAGCTATTAGTAGAACCTATTTATAAGAAAATTGGTAAGAGTGATTATATTCCTTGCTCAAAAATGGTGGAAACCTAATTGGTTCATACAGTGTCACACCCTAGAGTGTCAAATTTCTGCTAGAATATGCAGGGTCTTAGAAAACTATTCGTGCAGGGCTCCTGTCTGTATAAACAATTATCGGTTACCCCCAAATCAGCATAACAGCGCTACTTTGATAGTCTAATATTTCTTGATCCTATCAAAAAAAAGTACCATCCCAGTCAATGGGAGTGACCTTCTCATTATGTCACCTGCCTAGAACTGGAGTTTGATTGACATGCCTAAGAGGACCCACAGAAGTGACTTCCAGAGCTTCTTGAGTCATCTTGTTAACTCACCACATGGGGTAAAAGGTCAAAGAGTGGCCTGAAGGAGAGAATCGACTATTGGGGTCCACATGGATACTCATCTAGATGAGATGTTAGCATGGATGGCACTGTGGGCCACAGCTGCCCTTTGGCAGTAGACAGAAGTTAAAAATGTTAAGGGAGGCAATCCAAAGTATAGAACACCAAATTGACAAGGTCCAAGGTAATCAAAGGGCAGTATTAGATTCATAAAAGAATCAAATTCATGATTTTCTGCTCATTATTTCATACAATGAAAAATTGAGTGTGGATAAGGCTGCCATTAGCCCATATGGCAACATTTTTTTGAAAACTGGGGAAAATATTGTCTTCTTTATTGTAGTTTTATTTGTCAGAAACTTCCTATAAAATAACAGATCTGGTTAGGATATGATACGTAATGCTGTCACAAATATAGAAATTTAACATTTTCTCTCATATCATTTAACTTTGACTCCTGAAGATACAAATCTTTGAAGGGTTTGCTATACTGTATCACACGTGAAAATGGCAGAGCAGGGCACAGAGCTGCCAAGCGTTTTGCTGACAAAGGAATACTAGAGCTTTACTTAAATCATGTCTGCAACAACAACTTAATCAAAATAAATAATATAACTGATCTCAATCACTTATTTGCAAGAAAAATGTTTGGTTTGATCCAGTTGAGATATGTCTTTTAAGACGTGTTAAATGAGGTCTTTTAAGTTGTTCTCCTTCATGTCCTGCTAAACAACATTCCACCCAGAGCCTCATATTTTGATTCGGAAGCACATGCAATTATTCAAGTATGACAAAAGTATGATTATTTAGAACTCAAGAATATTCTGTTTCTATCAGGGGTACACACTATTGAGTTGGATAAATATTTTTTTGTGGCTTCAGGAAGTAATGATATAATTATTATGATTTAGGGGCGCCTGGGTGGCTTAGTCGGTTAAGCGTCCAACTTTCGCTTAGGTCATGATCTCGCAGTTCGTGGGTTCGAGCCCCGCGTTGGGCTCTATGCTGACTGCCAGCTCAGAGCCTGGAGCCTATTTCAGAGTCTGTATCTCCCTCTCTCTCTGACCCTCCCCTGCCCCTGTCTCTCTCTCTCTCTCTCCTAGAAATAAATAAAAATCTTTAAAAAATATTTTTAAAAAATAAAAAAAATAATTATTATGGTTTAAAAAAACATAAATGTAGCCAGTTGATCTTTACACTGAATTTAGAATAGGAAAAAATTAAGTTTTGGGAGGTATAGCACTGGGCTCACTTCTGGAAAAGAGCACTAAATACCAGATACATCAAGAAAGTTGTTTTTTCTTCCTTAGAAGTCAGTCTGATCATACCTACTTAACATTCTATAGCAGTCTATAGGTTTGTTCAAAAGGTAGTCAAACACTATTTAAAAATAATCTATTTAACTCTGCAGAACAATAGAAATATGCTAGCAATATCAAGGATTATTATATTTTTATGCATCTTTTCTAATCCCTATTGTTCTAGAAATGTTACAAAGGAAGCCTTTTCTGCTATTTCTAATGAGAGAAACTACGCATGAGTTTCTTTGTAAATTACAAAAAAGCAATGTGGTTTTTATTCGTGAGCATAATTAGAAATACATATAATCTATAAACTATTACAGTCTAGCTACCTAGGAATTTACTATTTGCAAATATGAGTCCCCAAGCAAAATAATAAAGGGGTCAGCCTGTGGGACTACTGTGGGCAGGAACCGTGGTGAGAACTACAGATGTAAGTATAGTTAAGATGATGGTCTTTTCCTTCAACCCCATCGCAATCTATATATTCTTTTGTCTTGGGTTTGCTCTTCATCTCTGACACCTTTACGCTCCTTGCCATCCTCTTTTACTGTTTCAGAAGGAAAGCGACTTATGTAAGACACCAAAACATGCATGTGAATTACTATATCTGGATGGGCTGCTTTTCCCAAACTACATTTTTTTTCATTTAGTTTTGCCTATTTTCAGAGAGTCGAAGTGACTTACTAAAAGCTGTAAAGCATGTTTGTTATAAGATATAACAGACTTGATATGAGATATCCTAGGTCCTGGGACTGTTTCCCTAGACATCACCTTACTTGCCTAACTTCAGGTACAAAACATTCAGAAAGTTCTCTCTCTCTCTCACTCTCTCTCTCACACACACAAAATAAGCACAAAATAATACTAGCAAAAATAGTAATAATATAAATGCATGCTTCATTAGAATCACAGAAAGAATAAAAACAATAGATATACACATACTAATATAATATATTCTACCAATGTTATGATAAATGGTTGTTGTTAGTATAAAAAGTGTGCCTTGTTAATATATCTTAGAGAGATACAGTCCTGATAGAAATCATATTACTGTTAATTAGCTCTAGAAAGCAGGGTGCCCTTCACAGCATTAACTAATCAACTTAGTTGTAAAAATGAGTAATTACAGCTGTTAGGCTAATGGGCCTTAAATCCACAAAGAGGTCATTGTTATATAATATTCTTTCAGATGTGATCCATGGTGCACAAGGATCAAAATATTATGTGTGTGAGGAGTCTTTAGCTCCATGAAATCTGAATGATAGGGTAGGTCAGAATCCAAGTTAATCTTAACTTAAAAAGTTCTCTATAGTCAGTATTATGTGTCAGTGACATGATCAACGAATGAGTACATTAATTTTATAAGATATGGTTTAAAGCGCTACCTAAGGAAATTTAGAGGGAGAAAAGTAGCATGTACGATTTAAGTCTGGAAAAATATACTGCCTTAAAACAAAATCCAGTCAAATTCAGAGATGCCATGCTAAATGCAGGAATACAAACACTGTGGAAAAGATATAATTATCCTTACTTCTTTTAAATTTTTTCTGCTGTGAACCAGAAAGAATTGTAAATATCTATCAGGTCATTGGCATTCTCATTATTAAATATAATCATTCACTGTGCAAGGTGTAGCCTAAACCTCTAACAGTGAAAATGTGACAGTGACACTTAAAAGTGAGCATGACAGAGAAGGGTATCACTTGCTATTCCAAAATAAAATGAGCAAATGAAGGTCAACATTGAAAATGAGATGGGGGCACAATCCTTATTAAATATTATGCAAACAAAAGAGAAATTTCGGTCTTCAGATAATAAATGAATGTTTCTAAAGAATAGAAACTATATAAATGAATGATTAATAATAATACAGATTCAGAATTAGAGAGAGCAATATTCAATCAGTTATGATCCTTCATGCCTTACACAGTGGCTAAAGCTAAGCTATATCATCTAACATAGAGAACATTATCTGAAAGAACATAATCATTTTAAAGAAACATTGAGAAGCATGTGTACAAATTTATTCTCCTTTTAGTTACTCTCCATTCCAAATTGTTTTTTTCTACTAAAAGCCCTTCATAATTTTGCGTAAACTTTATAATCACATCAACATTAGTAATCTAAAATCAGCATTTTCAAAAAAGCATGCCCCTACTCTAAATTGCTGTATAGTATGATAAGTTTTAACATAGGAAATATATATATTTCTATGGAGGAAATAAAGATGAAAATGCTTATTTTCTTGTATACATGAATGTGGGGAGAGAGTGATGATTGGGTAAAAATCCCAGAGAAGTAATATTTGAATTGACTTTGAAGGACACAGGGTGATTTCTATGAACATTTAAGAAAAGGAAACATCATGAGCAAAAAAAGCATTCACTAGATCAAAATCCTTAACACTGCGAAATCATATAGTTTGGTGATTAGAAGGCTATCAGTCCTGTTGGTTTTCTAATCCAATCCTTATACTGTCAGTTCACCTTTCTGGCTGTACTTGAGTCTGTCTTGCCCAGGTTACTATATAAATTTAGCAACCCCTTTCTGATGCCTACTTGGAGCCTAGAATTAGTGTAATTATTTCACTTTTGCTTCAAGTTTCAAGTGCACCAAGGCAGCCCACATGCCCACTGAGAAGTGACTTTCTGCTTCTCCCCTCATATACCCTCTTGCATAACTAGTCCTCTGTTTTTCTTTGCTGTGTGAATCCAGTCCCACTCTGAAATATGCTTTCCCATGCATCATCATAGCTCAACATTCATTTTCAAGGGACTCTTATAAAGAGTTCATTTTGAAACACTCTAACCATGTTTAATTTTGAAGCAATGCTGTTGTTTATAATCGATCGAATAGTTTCAATGACGAAACTGTTTAACATGTATTTTTCAAACAAATATTGAGTATAGTTGAAACATTACTTTAGGCTCAAAAATGGATCTATAGTTTAAGATAAATATTGGCTTCGTTAAGAACGTGACAGAGTAGGTAGATTCTCAGATGATTAGAGAGGAAACATGAGATAAAACAGGGAAGAAAAATCAAGGAAAGGAAAGACAGTACTTTTACTGAACTGTGTACAAAAAAAGCCCCCTCCCTAGTTCTTTGATTTAATCCAAATAATGGCAAATAATTAGTTAAAATATATTTTTTCCATTTCCTTTTATATTGTTCTGCCTGGCATCATTTTCTAAATTTTCCCTGCAGAGAACATAGAAAGGAGCACTACTCCTTTAAAAGCTCACATTGTACAAACTGCTAAATACAGAGCAGTTATTATAATAAATGCAGTATATCTGCATTCCTACTGCACCCCAGTGCATATTTACATTATAATTGAATATGTATTTGTTGTACGTAAATCTGTTTGCTGAGACTACAAGTGAAAGCCTCTGAAAGAATACTTTTCTAAGAAGTTTTTGCTTTTTGGTCTCTGTCATATCCAAGGATAATATAAAAATCCATCAGAACATTAAAAAACATGTTCAAGAAATGTAATTTGTGGGGCATCTGTGTGGCTCAAGAGGTTAAGCATACCACTCTTGATTTCAGCTCAGGTCATGATCTCATGGTTGTGGGATTGAGCCCCATGTCGGCTGCGTGCTGGGTGGGGAGCCTGCTTAAAATTCTCTCTCTCTCTCTCCCTCTGCCCTTGCCCTGCTTGTGCATGTGGTCTCTCATAAATACCTACTTACCTATATACATACATGCATAAATGTAATTTATCTTTATTTAGTTTAAACTATGGCATTGATCAACATCTGGGATTCCTAATTGGGAAATTATGTACATTCCAAAAACAGACTACAGCAAGTAATACTTTAAATTACTGAATTTCAGTTCATGTATCTGCAGTTATGGTTAAATGACTTATATGTGCTTTTACATCCTTTTAATATATTTCCTGTTATTCTTATTCATAGGCTAGTTTAAAATGACAAAAACTCTTGAATTCACTATTCTACTCAAAAAAATGGGTGGACTGGGTTATGTATGAAATAGTCAAATCACCATATTAGACACCTGAAACTAATATAACACAATGTGTTAACTATATTGAAATTAAAATTTGAAAAATAGATGGAAAACCAATCACTATCATTGCATAGTAAGAGGTAAGAAAAAGACATATCTTTCTTGTTCCACAAATATAAAAGGAAATCAAAGGAAATACATCTGCCCTGAATAATGGTTTGGTGACACACAAAGTATTGAGGTATTTTGATATAATTTTTCATTATAGTATTATATCTCATGAATTCAAGCATGGTATTTAAAAATAATGACTGGGTAACTGACAAGATAGGAAAACTCAGAAGGAACAAAGAATTTTGTGCAGAGATAACTGCTCAATCCGCATCTTAATTAGTCGGAGGTACCTGTGGCATATTCAAGTAGAAATACCTGTCAATGTGAAGATCAGTGAGATGGGTAACACAGGAAATGGGATTACAACTATAAGCATGAATCACACATACCAGAGTGGACACTAAAGTGTGGGGAGAGAAGAGTGGTGGGGCAGGGATGAAATCAGGTAAAAACAATATCTGAGGAAAACAGTTCTCAAACATTTTCCACATTAACACAGATGAAAAATAACATTTGTGCATGAAACTCATGTCTAGATTTTACTGAAATATTCCAAATATGTGTGGAGATATGAAGAACCAGCACAATTAATAATGGGCTCAGAGCAGTATAGGTCCCTGTAGATTATGGCATAACTAAATTAGTTTCAGGTTATGTGCCCTTCCTAGTTACTGAATAAATCTATACTGCTGACTACGTTTCTCAAGTGCATTTAGGAATTCAAGTAAATGAGAATGACACTAAAATGATACCCTTAAATGCTTTCTAATTTACTTATTTAGTTGAGAAATATTTCTGCAGTATGGAAGACTATAATGAGGTCTGTAGCAGCTCACATCCCACTTCAGATACAGTGATAAAATAGAGCCTCTGCGTGTTTGTCTACATACATATATACATAATTTATATAGTCTATATAATTTATCATTGCCAATGACTAACAACACATTTACAAAGTGTAAAGATAAAAAACCTTCAGGTACCTGGGGCACCTGGGTGGCTCAGTTGGTTAAGTGTCCGACTTCAGCTCAGGTCATGATCTCACGGTTAGTGGGTTCGAGGCACGCATCAGGCTCTGTACTGACAGCTAGCTCAGAGCCTGGAGCCTGCTTCTGATTCTGTGTCTCCCTTTCTCTGACACTCTCCTGCTCACGCTGTCTGTCTGTCTCTCTCAAAAAAATAAACATTAAAAAAAAAAAAAAACTCTTCAGGTACCAGGAACAAAGAAATTCTTTAAAACCAAATCCAAATTATACAGTAAATGGAACAAGAAGAAAGAAGAATTGGGGTGAAGTGGCAGAGTTAAAGCATTTTTTTAATGTTTTATTTATTTCTGAGAGAGAGACACACACACAGCATGAGCAGGGGGGGTCATAGAGAGAGGGAGACACAGAATCTGAAGCAGGCTCCAGGCTCTGAACTTGCTGTCAGCACAGAGCCCTAAGCAGGCTTGAACCCACTAACCGTGAGATCATGACCTGAGCCAAAGTCGGACACTTAACCAACTGAGCCACCCAGATGCCCCTTAAAGCATTTTTATACTGAAATTTAATGGAGAAGTGCCGGAGACCGAAACTGCACAGGTCATCCCTGATGGCAAGGCCAAGGGAAACACCTGTGTGAAAGGACTGCACAGATCATCCCTGATGGCAAGGCCCAGGGAAAAAACTGCAAGGCAGTCAGAAGAACCCCTAGAAGAATTCTTCTTCTCTATTTTGTCTGTACCTTTTACTCTCACTTCTGCTGTTAGTCTATTCTAGGGTTCATATGAAACCAGAATTGCCCAAAGTTCCCCCTTTCCTCCAAAATGGAATGTACCTAAATATCATGTTTACCCCCTCAATCAGATGTTGTGTAATAAATATTGTAGCAATAGCAAAACTGGAGACAGTCAGGTATGCATGGGGTCTATAAGAGACCTAGAGTTCATTTTCCTTGTATGAGTCTAATTGCCAGTAAGAATACATATTATGCCATAAGCAGAGACAAAAACAAGACTTACTAGTTGTGGAGGACTTTCCTGAAATAGTGTTAGAGAAAAATTTGCCAGCTGACATCAAGCCTATAAGGCAACTTATGGATTGTTCTGGCCAAAGAATGAGATTGGTAAATGCAGAGACCAAATTCTAGTTGATCCACGTAAAACATTTCCATACGTCATCTATGATAAATGTTGACATTGTTCTTTCTTAGTAAGGGGTTGTGAGAGTCTGTTACCTACAACCGCGGGTACAAGTATATCCTGTTTTTGCATGCCCACTGAATTTAAACAATTAAAGGGCACTGTGATCTCATGTGTTCTGGAAATATACTTCACTTATCCTTAGATACCCTGCCATATGTAGTAAAGAATATATAAAACTTTGTTATGACTACCTGGTTAAATTTTATTGGTTGAAGTGGAAATTACGTACCGTGAAATCACTATTGCCAAGAAAACTTAGAAATGTTAAGTCCTATGACTGTACTCAAAAAATGTAAATTGTTTAAGCATGATTGTTTGAATTTGCTATATAAAAACCCTAAGCTGAAAAATAAATTTGAGCAGTCCACCTGAAGAGACTGGCTCCGTGTCTTCTTCGCCGACTCCAACCATCACTCTCTGGGCCAACCCTGGCCTGCAGAGGATGGACCCCTGCAGAGAAAGGCAATAAAATAGGTGGTAAATTTAAGCTAATTAATTTTTCAGGGAAACGGCCATGTGAATCAATTTGAATACAATTCTAAAGCAAGAGGGACAAAGAAGAATAAAAGATATGGAGTCATACCAGCAGATAGGAGAGGGAGGGAAAAGAAAAGAACATAATAAGTAACAAACAAGAGAGTCTAAACAAATTTAAATAAAAGAGAGAAAAAAGGAAAGAAAAGTCATGGACTGAAAAGTACAAACATAATGTTATGAATAATTTCAAATTTATCCATAATCAGAATAATGATAAATGGACCTAACTGCCAGTTATGAGATCATGACTTTGAGACTTGAGTAAAAAATTAATATATGTGGAAATCTGTCACTATGTAATTTTTAATGACTCAATAAAAATATAACTGAAAAAGAAAAATTAAAAGTAAAGACATAATAAAGTAAAAATTCAAAGAGTATAAAACACCAGAACATGGTAGAACTATATTAATATAAGAAAAATAGAATAGATGGAAAAATGATTACTATTTTTTAATAAGTATAAATATATCATTACTCATTGATTTAAAAAAAAAAACAAGAAAATAAAAAACCTGAATCTGCCTGGGCATAACAAAATATCTTAAAATATGGATAAAGTCAGAATCGCTGAATTCATAGGTAACATTGAAAAAGCCACAATTATAGCAAAAAGTTGACCATTCTTAGAAACTGGTAGATCAAATAGATACTTAAGCTACACAACAGCAAAAGAAAGAAATGAAGAGAACACCTTTTCTTTATTAAATAAACATATAATATTTATTTTAAAAAGTCAGTATAATTTTACAAATTTTCAGTAAATAATTAAGAACCATCAGTATACAACCCATATTCTTTGACTCAAGTAACAAAATACAAATAAAAACACTCCAAGCCCTCTGCTTCTGACAATGGTGCTGTGGATTACTGCAGACAGTGTAACTGCTGTGGATCACTGGAAAAGTCACATAAAATGTAACATCATGAAGTTGAAGACATAGGGCAGTTGCTGAGTAGAACATGACGAGAGGAAACATTTATAGAGGAAAAACAAGAGTGGTGAGTGATAATTTGTAGTTAGCTCCTAAGGAAGTCATAAAATTTGGTTATTCTAGCTGCTGGACAAGAAACTGAAGATCTACACAAAGGGCAAAAGGCTACCAGTGAGGCAGGGAAGCCAGGGAACTTGGGGCACTCTTGTGTGGGTTGGCAGTAAAATAACTAAAGGATTGAGGAGTCAGAAATACACTGCACAGAGTCATAACTTAGAGGGCTTCTCTTAGGAGGTGTTAGTTCCCTGGTTTTTCTGGCCAGCCTCAGGCTATGACTGGCACTCCACAAATTCAGTGGAAACTTGTCTGTAGACACAGAGATGCAGACACCAGCAGCTAGAAGTTGACTTGAACACACTGAAAATTTGGGGCATGGCTGGGGGGACCCTGAAAGTATCTGCTATAACAGCTTATACTTCCAGCTTATGGTTCCAAAGGACATACGTGTGCTGGGTGTTGTGTCATTTAATTTTAAAACCATGATATAATGGTAACATAAATGTAAAGGCAAAATTTAAAACTATATAAAAGAACCCATAGGACATCTTTATACCATCAATATAGTAAAGGAAATTGAAATCAAGATGCAAAAATTATAAGCTATCAAAATCTCTGATCAGTTTTGCTATATTAAAGTTGAATATTTTCTAATGTAGAAGACAAGATAAAGACAAATCTCAGACTATAAAAGATGTATATAACAAATATAATTATAAATAATATATATTTGTATATATATAAATAATTCCTACAAATAAGCAGACTAATAATCCCACAGAAACATGTACAAAGAAAATTAATAAGTACAGAATCCTCTTTTGATGCATGTCATTATTAGGAATGAATTGAGTTAAAATCTTCACAGCATACTTTGAGTAATGCAAATAAGCTTTACTTATTTGATGAGTCCTCTGTTTGGCCTTATCTTGATATATGACAGAAGCCACCTCACTGTGTCACATATATCTGTAACATCCACAGTAACACAGCAGTATATAATGCATTCAGATATGAACAAAATATTCAACCATAACCTGCATTTTCCTATATCCTTCCTTATTTCTAAGCTGAGTACTATCAAATCAGATATTTCCTCCAGAAATGACAGCAAGTTCTTAGATCAGGAATATGATTCTCCCTATAATGGGTAGTTCATATAAAAGGAAACCTAAACTGTCAATATGTGCATGCAAAGATGTTCAACTTTATGGGTAGAGAATGCAAATTAACATAAGACACTATTTCCACTCTATCATTTCATCAATTAAAAAATGACAATAATAAAAAAAATGACAATAATTACACCAGTTGTGATTATTGAGTGCTCACTAGGCATCAAGTAATGTTTCATGCTTATTCATGGAATAGTTCATTAGATCATCACAAACTCTATGAATTAAGGATTATTATAATCCCCTATTACACATAAGAAAATTGAAGCTTAAGTTAAAATGAATAAGTGTTGGAGCTGAATTCAAACTTCTTTGGAATACAACCTCAAGAATTTAATCTCTTCACTAAATTGCCTGACAATAGTGACAACAATAATAAAATGGTTAATCCTTAATCATATATTTTCCATGTACACCCCCCAACCATTTTACATTTATTAGATCATGTAATCATCAGAGTAGTTCTATGAGATAGGTATTATACCATTCCCATTTTAGGAAGAAGAAACAGGAATAGAGAGGTTTGATTCCTGCCAATGTCCCATTGTTAATAAGTGTCAGAGCCAAGATTCGAACTTCATATGCTCTTACCTTCTCTCTATACTGCCAATATCAAATGTCAGTGTAGATAGAGGAAAAGGGCTATTATAGATACGATAGGAGGTAGTACAATGCATGTGACCACTATGGAAAACATTTGGTAATATCCAATAAACTTGAAGGTATGCACTTACTATGTATGACTCAGAATTCCTAAATCAGGACATATTAGTTTTCATAAGAAGACCTACCCAGGATGTTTGTTGCAAAATTTTGATGATAATTAAAAATCTGAAGTGCCTTAAGAGACTTTCAATAAGAAAATGGATAAAAATTGCAGATATTCCTATCATGAAATATCCTACAGCAGCTAAAAGCAGTGGCTATATTTCCATGTTTCAGCAAGTTTAAACCTTGTTAAGACAAGGTTAAATAGAGGACATCCAGATGGCCAAAAGACACATGAAACGATGCTCAGCATCCCTCTCATCAGGGAAATACAAATCAAAACCACACTGAGATATCACCTCACGCCAGTCAGAGTGGCTAAAATGAGCAAATCAGAGGACTCTAGATGCTGGCGAGGATGTGGAGAAACGGGCACCCTCCTACACTGTTGGTGGGAATGTAAACTGGTACAGCCCCTCTGGAAAACAGTGTGGAGGTTCCTCAGGAAACTAACAATAGAACTCCC